>NC_143579.1:237117584-237417584 GCF_048544385.1 Mastigoproctus giganteus | reverse complement strand
AAGGTATTAGAACTCATAGTGCTTAGTACCATGCATAGGTTCAAGGCTGAGAAGACAGAAATACTTGTTAACATTAGATCTGAATTTCTGTAGACTGTAATTTTCAGGAGATATACAGTGAAAGTAAGGTTGTTCTGGAGAACAGAAGCAGAAGAGATAAATGAATAAGAGGAAAAGTTATTTATGTGAGTTTTGAGATGAACAGTGAATGAATGTTGACTGGTTTGATGCACATGTTTGGACTGGTTTGGAAGAGAGTGATGGAATTACACATGCCAATTCAGAAGAATGATACCCATAGAAGTCTATAGTAAAAGCACGAAACAGAAACTGTACATCTACGAGACAGACTGGAGAAAATTCGTAAGAGATGGATCACTAATGAATATAACTGCACTCTTCTGAATAGAGTCAAGGAGCTTGGAAGTACCACTCCAATATTCCATGGTAGGACAATTTCATATTTGTACAGAGTAAGAAGCTGTTTAGAAGAAATGGTGAGAGTAAAAAAAGAAAACAAACCACATTTTTTATGCAAAGGATGCAAATATTTGTGATATGCTTATGCCAAGAGAGATTAGAGGTCAGATGACTTCCAACAGAGATATGCAAACTTGTTTTTTATTTTATTTTCTACCACTGGCGAATTACATGGAGATCAGCATTTAAGGAATTTGTGGTGGACATTCAAGAAGATGAAGATATCTGTGTGCAGGGCAAGGTTTCTCAAACCGAAAAACAGGAGGCATTAAGCAGAGAATGGTACAAGATTTAGAAGAAAAATGGGAAGCTAATAATGGGAAGCTAATAAATCAGTGTTATGTTTAGCAATACTTCATGTTTCAAGAGGTAATGTACAGACAGAAAGATGTTGTGGCCAATAGATTTGCCAAGAGATCAGAAGGCTCAACTACCATTTCGACAAGAAGCAAGTTTTCTGCTCTTAGCATGGTCAAAATCAAGTTTGGACTGATTAACAACTGTTTTACAATTGTTGCAAGCTTTAGCATCAGCATAAAATAAAGCTGTTGATTTGGATACAAGCCAATTGCAATATGCTACATTCTTATTTTGAACAGCTTTGGTACACTTATCTAAACCAAAGTAGATAAAGGATGAAATTTTAGGGTGGAACATGGAATAAATGATTTTATGCCTAGAAGAATAATTTTCACAGATACAATCTGAGAAAACACTGGGATCAGAAGATTTAAAAAGTAATCCAACCAAGGAAAAAAGGAATAGGAATCATGCAGATCATCCTATTTTGCATTCCTGTAATAACAATGACATGAGGCTGAGGATGTCCACAAGAGAGAAGAGACCACCAAGTTGTGATCTGAGATTTACCATGTGCTTTGAAAGATTGTTAGAATTAGCAAAGGCATATGATGCAAAAAAATCAAGCTTAAATAGCATCAGCCAAAAAAAAAAAAAAAAAAAAAACCTTCTCATTTCACCCATCCACTCGCTCCAATGTCTAGTTCTGCCTTGAATCTATTTAAGCTGTGAACTTCTACAATGACAACCACCCGCTGGCTAAAGGCAAACTTCTGCACATTTATCCTACAACTGTCTTTCCTCAATTTGAATTTATGTCCTCTCAGGCAATTATTCTGAGCAAGAGGAAGAATCCCATCAGTATTGAGAATGCTCAAACCATTCAAGACTTTATATACCCCAATCAGATCACCTCACAGGTGTCTAGTCTCCAGACTGCAATTTGCAAAACCTAAGCCTTTCTTCATAAGAGCAACCCTTTGTTCATTCACTAATCTTATTGCCCTTCTCTGTACTCATTCCAGCAGCTCTACGTCGTTCTTAAAATGAGGCCTACAGACCTGTATACAGTACTCAAGGTGTGGCCCAACCATTGCCTTATACAAGGGGATAGTCACATCCTTATCCCTACTAGAAAAAATCCTGTATATCATTGACAAGACACCATGAGCTACTCTTGCAGACCGTCTGCACTGCTCAGAAAAGTTCATCTGCCTGCACAATTACCCACAGGTCTTTTTAATTCTCTACCACTGTCAGTGTAATACACTGACAGTGGTAGAGAATGAAAAATGTAAAGTACACTGACTTTACAAATGTAAAGTATTTATGTATTTATTAATGTATTTATTATTTTGATGGTATAGTGATACAAGAAGAAATAATACCATACATATCAGCATATAAGTTGACCTTTGAAGCAGTAAAAAAAATCACCTAAAATTGTAAAGTGATTACTTACTTATACACCAAATATGAAATTTTTGGTGTATAAGTAAGTGCACAGTTTTAAATTGATTGCATTTATTCCAAACATTTCAATGGCATCATGGTGATGTGCTTGTGGGTGTGACTTTGTGGAATAGGTAGAGAGTTAAAGATGTGCAATCTGAATTAATCTGGCACCATATTTGCCATAACTGATAACCAATGGAATAGATAACATCCACCTGTTTGCAAAATAGATGGAAGAACTTAGGGAAATGGAAAATTTTATAGGACGACAATGTAATATTTATCTGGTCTTTTACTGAACATCTTTGACTCAAATACTTATATAAAATAGTCACAAAAAAAAAAAAAAAAAAAGTAAGATTTGGCATACACTGCACATAAAATTTAAACCAATATTTTAAATTCCTTCGTAGTCAAAAAATGCAAATTTTTTTTTATCAGTAACATCGGTAAATAAGAGATGCATCTAAAAATCAAGGATAATCCCAAGTGACAATCAAAATAAGCCTTGTAAAATAGCAGAATACTTAAAAAATAATAATAAATAAAAAAATAAAGAAAGGAAAAAAGTTACCTCTAAAATTTAAAACATGAATATAGTTATAAAGTTTTATGCTGAAAATTAGCTATTAAGAGAAGAAATTTGTTTACACAAGTAGAGGGGGATCAGTTTAAATGAAAACCCATGAAAATGCAAATAACTTCAGGAAAAAGAGTGTTATATGACATGAAATTTATATTCTTTATTTTATGCACAGCATTGCTATCTGTTGACAAAATGTAAAAAAAAAAAAGCAATAAAATGAACATGCCCTTCAGCACAGAGGGGGAGTGCATTCATGGCAGAGAGGACAATGTGTTCAGAGTGAAACATTACCACAAAACAAGATCATTCTAGACTACTTGATATATTTTGTAGGTAATTTTTATGTCATAATGCACCACCAACATGGAAGTGTGTGAAACTGCTATATGGATTTTGGAGACCAAGGAATGTTTAGCACAGATCAGTAAGTGCATGTAAGCCAGTACAGAGGCTTGCACAACAAAAGGGAATATCATACAGCAGTGGGAAATAACTGTATCCATACAAAGTGAATGTCATGCAGCAACTTTTGCTCCCAAACTGTGGAATACTGAAGTCATTACTGTGGATAGTTCTAGAAAAAGTTGGAAACCAGGAGCATCATGGGAACTTAGCTTTCTTAAATACACGCGTTCACTTTCAACCCATCATTGCCAACTGAAGACGAAGACGTGGATAACGAAAGCCACTTGTTATGGCTATTGGCCTCCAGTATTAACCATTTATTTTCAACTTTAATATTGACAACCAAGGACAAAGACGTGCACTTCTATTTCCTTGCGCATATTTTAACTTCTGTCTTTAAACCCCAACTTACTTACTCCTAATTTAAATTAAAATTATCATTCACCCTATTCAAACAGCAATTGCAGATTATAAAAAAAGGTGAGTACCATAATAAATTAAGCTATGCTATCATATTAAGTCCTTTATATGTTAAAACTGGACTTTCTTCCCTGTTAAAGCCTGGTTTCATCTGCCTGAATATGTACTCTTAATTAGTCATCTATGATGATGATAATAATAGTTCATTTATCCCATTAATTGTTACAACAACAGGGAATTATCAACAAATAGAGAAGGAGAGCACAATGAAGATGTCCCCTAGTTCAAGGTAAAAATGATACAAATCTTATGAACAGACAAAGGTATGTTATTATACATATATATTTATGTATTCATTATTATTGTTTAACATTATTGCAATTTAACCAGTTATCATGAAATGCTAGCTCAAAAGTCTCAAACTCAAAGTTTCAAAATTCAGTTACTTTAAGGGCTTTATGTGAGGAGGAAGACTGTACCAACTTTTTATGCCCTTGAAACTTAAGGCTTTTCTGGTCAACTGATTTCTTGTACAATGGTATCTTCAAGTTGGATTCTTTCCTCAAACTGTTGGTTAAATCTTCAACAGTGAAGGCTTCTAAAATAGCATTTAGAAGCCTGATGGGAGAGAGAGAGAGAGAGAGAGAGAGAGAGAGAGAGAGAGAGAGAGAGAGAGAGAGAGAGAGAGAGAGAGAGAGAGAGAGAGAGTTGTAAACAAAGATAGCCTTAGATTTCACTAACAGCTGGTGAATATTAAGATTTGCCTCATTATACACTGTGAAAATGGATGTATTCCAGAGAAGCCCGAAAATAGAACAGATGAAACAATTTAAGATAGTTAATACTATTTAAACCTGGTTTGTTATTCCTCATACAAAAATACCATACGAGAGATGTGGCTGGATCAGGGTTAAAAAGACCTGTCTGAGGAGGACTGAATTTACCTAAGCTAATGAACAGGTGAGTATCCCTGCTGGTGATGTGGTTTTCTTTCTGATGGTGATTATTTGTTTGTCCCACATTAGTTTGCAGTCAAGCCAGCTTCCAAGAAATATGTATTGTTAAACATTTTCAGATTATTGCCCTTGTAACTTACTGTGAAGACAAAGTCTAGTGGTTTGTTACTCATCTTGAAGAAGATGTATTTTGATTTTAAAAAAATCAAAGGCAACAAGTCAAATTTCCCTAAAACCTCTGAAGACTGGAATATGGTATTAGTGGTACACTGACATAATTCATGAACTATTGAGACAACTCGCTGAGGAGGAGATCGTTAAAGTGTGGTTTTAGCAAGGTAGTGCAATGTCACACTTCAAACAAATCTATAGTTGAGCTATCCTTCTTGTTCAAAGATCACAATTTCGAAAAGCATATGGCCGTCATACTCATCAGATCTGTCAACATTAGACTCCATTTCTGAGGGTTATGTCAAAGACAATGCCTATAATAATATGATTGTTGGAAGAAAAGAAGAGCAACATAAACAGCATAATTTCCAATGAACATCACTTCCAACATGTTACAGGCAGTGTTTCTGAACTTAATCAATCAATTATGTTGTAATTGTAGTGATCATTTTCAATGTTTTTTGTGATAAATAATATCAGAGAATAAAGAATACTACTGGCAAATTTCATATCTTTAGCTCTTTTATTCTATGTTATTTGCATTTTCATGCATTCTCATTTAAAATCTCATCCTGTATTAGCCTTAAACATATTTAAGATATGCAAGAGACTTGATTTTACATGAAAATGAAATACAGAGCTACATCTGCTTCAAATAAAGATTACTGATAGCTCAAAAGTGAACTGATATATCACAGAACTCAGGTTCTGTGATATATCATTAAAACCAATAAAATAATATATAAATAAAATTGGGCTAATTAATTTAGGATTTAAGAAAATAACAAGTATAAATTAAGTATAATGCGTGGATTATAATAACTGAAATGTTATAAGCAGAGGAATAGATGAAAAGTGACACATTTATGTTAAGAACAATTTTGACCAGTATTAGCGTTATATAGAATGTTATGTCAGGATTGTTAATCTGATTCCAATTCTGAACTGTGATTTTTATCAAAATTTTATCTGATTATTAAACATTCTTTAATAAAGCAAAGAAAGTTAAAAACAAAAAATATATTTTTTTAAATTCTCAAACTAATGGCAGCTGATAAAGTCTGTGTAACATCAATATTATTACAATTAAAAACATTAAATTACATATTAAAAATTTAGATACATGCTACTTACATGGTTCATTACATGAACCTCTCTCTAGGCCTGGTCCACCAGCATGAACTCTGTGGGCTCCATAGTCACGTAGTGGCCCAACAGTAAACTGGAAAGGAGAACCTGGAATGTGAATGTCCTTATAACGCACACTCACTGTATGAACACCCGCTTCCTTTGGTACAAAGTGAACTGAATATAAGCAATCATCTAAATCCATAATTTCTGCATCGTCAGTGATCCCTGTAGGAGATGTCACTTTTGCAGTCATATCAAAAGCAGAGGTTCCTAAAAACAAAAATGTTTTCAATCTACTTACGAAAACTGATAATTTAAATTCACTTCAATAAACTGATAATGTACTGAAATAAATTATATACAAAATATAAATGCCTACCTGGAAGTTTAAATGTTAATTTACATTCTGATCCTACATCTGTTACAGGCATTGCATCTCTCTGCTTTTTGATATTCTCCCTCTGAATGTTGGAACCCTCACCCAACACTTTCACTGCAAATGGACTCCCTGAAATTTATAAAATAAATAATTATACAAATTGCAAAAAATTCTAATGATATACAAAAGTTTCTTACAACTTAACCATCTACATATTTTAATAAACGTGAACCAAATTTAAACTGAGGACCTCTGTATGTATATAATGGCCAGCAGGCTTTCCTACAGCCTTAGTGCTACTTTTTTAAAAAAATATTTGAAATCATTCTTGTCAGTTTTAACTTCAGCATTATTTCCTTCATAAAAACTATGTTCACCTCCTAAGGTCAAAAGTCAAGACATAAAATATCATTTGAAAACTTTTCAAATGCTTCTCATCAAATATTGTTTACTATGCCAAAAGTCCACTATGCATGTATTCATACTGGCTCAGAAATACCAATGCAAAATACGGGCCTGCCTGTGCAGAAGTATGTTAGAAGCAAGTATAGGTAATGGATAAGAATTTAGAGACTTTCAACACGGGTTTGACGCTACATCAGTAACTTTTCTGTGCACACAACTGCAACTCATCTGAACTTCCTGAAATCCAGCGGCAGATGTTATTCAAATATGGAAGATTGTAGGACAATTTTTAATGAAAAAAGGTCTCCGGACGGCCTCACAAACTCATGAAACATGTTTGTCAAACCAAAAAGAGGACAGTTTGTGTCTTACATATGTCATCTGCAGGAAAACATCAAAGGGCAGGTCCAAGAGGCTACAGGAATACCTATTAGTATGTCAATCACCCACAAGGAGTTGTACTGCCTTGGATTCAATGCACACAAAGCCATATATCATGGTTGCCAATGCAAAACTGCATTTGGAGTGATGATCTCACTACAGAATGCTTTCTTTCAATGGACGTGCTTAGGTGAAAAAATTGTAAAGTGCATAGTCTTCAGAATGAAGTTTGATGAATGCAGTCTGATAGTACAGTACTGTTTCAGCTGGTTTCAACTTCATCTAGGCATATGACTAGGTGGCAGTACTTAAAAAACGAAGTCAATGACCTAGTTGGACATTCTGGACAATGATATACTGAAGCATTACTACAGAAATAAACCTTCAGCATCAGCATGGCAAAACTATGTCATACAGTGAGGAAAGTACGGAATTAGTTTGTGGATAATTACATTGAAAAGTTAGAGAGGCCAGCTCCGAGTCCATTTACATTCAGATAATTAAATTTTTTATGTTCACTATGTTATGGCTCGTAAATTCCTTAAGCTTTGCTACTTAACAATAAGCCTGGTCCACCAGTTTTTATGTAAAGTTATCTGATTTATTCATAATGGTATATCAGTAAAGAAGCATTTGTTCTACTTTACATACATAGCTAGATCTCAAAATGGAAGCTTTGCTCATTGTAAAATAATGATATGTTTTATGAGACAATAGGATTTCCATAATCTTCGATTATCTAAGGGGATGGGATCCAAAGAATAAGCAATTTGAGGAAGCATGGGGACCAGACATGTAGCCAAAAATTCGGCCACAGTGTGCTCATAGTTGGCTAGTGCATTAACTTGATTAGAGTCCAGCTTTGGTTGTGCCAAAGTTCAGAGGATATTTCCTTTTCACTTTTTCTCGCAATCAAACCAACTCTTGAAAAACTGATGAGTCACTGTCTGATGTGGGGGAGAAAATTCATAGTCCATGATGCTCAAAGGATCAAAGAAAATGATCAACATTTTATGTATTTTGTGAAATCTTTTTATCTTTTGAAATTTAATGATTAACACTGTTTAACACTTCAGTGACTCTGTCGTTTCTTTTTTGGTTGTCATTAACTTCAATTCTTCTATTTGAAGACTTACATTTGTTTCAGAGTCATAACCATAGAACTATATCTTGTTGTGATTCCATAATGATTGAATTCATGAACTAGATCATTTTCAGCATACCCCAGCAATTCCTGACCCTTTAACATGCATCTCTTCTGTTTAGGATTCCTGGAAAGAATTTTGCAGACACATGCTGCATCAAAATCTTCAGTTATGATGGACTAAAGTGCATAAGATATCAATTTTAAGTCATTCTAAGCCATTATTGTCAATCAGCAATTGCTATACCTCATTTATCATCAATTGCTATATCATCATATCTCACTTATGCAACATTTTCAGCAGTTTTTGAAGTGGATGGATGTTAACTGTGAGAGTCATCCTGGACTGATCCCCAACAATCTTTGAATTTAATCTACCACTTACAAATGATACTTTTAGCGAAAGCAAGGTCCTTAAAGATTTCTTTTAATAGTTCAAGAGTTGCCATAGTTGAATTCCCAATTCTGCAATAAAATTATGCAAATTCTTTGCAGTTTTTTTTTTGCACATAAAATCTGCCAAAACAGAGAAATTCATCTGCACTCAACAACTGACTGTGAAACATTGATGAAATGTATCAAGATGGGGTAAGTGGTACAGTGTGCAGGATTAAACAGCTTTTCATGCCATTTACACATAATGTACATATTTCCAGAATAATGCACGTTTTTCCCATGAACTAGGCATTTTCCCATGAACTTTTCAATCCCATCTCATATATTGACACCCATCCTCATAAAAACATACACAAGGTTTTAATATAATTTTTATTGAAATAAAATGCACATAGTATCTTTATGATACATATATTATTTATTATATACCTAAATATAGGAAAACACCCACAGAGGAAGGCCAGGAGAACTATAGATACACAAAGAACCTAATTACAACCAAATGTCAGGAAGCAAAACAAGACTGGATGAATAAAATGGCAGAAGACATTGATGAGGACTTGACAAAGGGAAAAACAGACAAAGTGTATAGAAAGATTAAGTCATTACAATACAATCCCAAAACGAGGAGCACAATGATTGAAGACAAACAAGGGAACCTACTGATGGACCCAGAGGAAATTGGTGAGCATTGGAAGGAATATCTGGAAGAACTCTACTGTGGAGAAGAAACAATTGATGAGAACGACTATATTGAAACAGAAGACAAGATGGAAGAGGATGCTATAGGCCCAACAATTACAAGGAGTGAATTTGAGTTAGCATTAAGTCAATTAAGGAACAAGAAAGCAGCAGGACCAGACAATGTCCAGGCAGAGCAACTCAAGAATATGGGAGGAGACATGAAAGATAGGCTTTATCAAGTGATACAAAAAATCTAGAAAGTGGTGAAATCCCAGATTACTTAATATAAGCAGAACAATCACTCTTCCAAAGAAAGGAAATGCTAATGACTGTGCCAATTACAGGACTATAACCCTACTGTCCCATGCATCCAAAATCATCTTGAATGTAGTGAACAACAGGATCAAGAAAAGAATAGAAAAGGTCATCGATCAAGACCAGTTCGGCTTCAGAACTGGATGTGGGACAAGGGAAGCGCTTCTAGCAATGAGAACAATTCTTGAAAGAAGAATGGAAATGAATAGGAGAACATACATTGCTTTTGTTGATATATAAGAAGCCTTTGATAACGTAATTGGAAGAAGTTGTTCAGAGTCATGAAAAACTTTGGCCTGGATTGGAGAGACAGAAGGCTTATCCTGCATCTGTACAAGACACAACATGCTGAAATAGATATTAATGGAACCATTAAAGGAAACAAGGATCAGGAGAGGTGTGAGGCAGGGTTGCTCTTTATCCTCGTACCTTTTCAACATGTTCATCAAGGAATCTATAACAAAAATGAAGCAGGAAGCAAAGGGTATCAAGATTAATGGACAACAGATTCACTGCATTAAATTTGCGGACGACATAGCATTATTAGCTGACTCAGAGCAGGAGCTGTGTAAGATGTTGGAAAGGCTATCATTAAGGCTACAAGATTCACATCTAAAGATAAATGCACAAAAAGATTAAAATACTTGTCCTCACCAAGAATGATGAACAACCTCAAACAGACATCACAATGGGGAACAACAAAGTGGAACAAGTGAAACAGTTTTGTTATTTGGGGAATTTCATTACCCAGGACAACCAGTGCGCTACAGAGATCAGAAGAATCACCCTTGCCAAGCAAGCTTTCAGTAACAAGCAAAATATTCTAACCAGCAGACTCATCAGACAGGGAGACCAGGAAAGTTTGCTAAGTCATTCATGTGGAGAGTGCTGCTGTATGGAAGTGAAACCTGGACATTATGCAATCAAGATATCAAGAGACTGGAGGCATTGGAGATGTGGGCCTGGAGGAGGATGTTGAGGATTAGCTGGACTGAGCGACGATCCAACGAATGTCTTGAACGAGATGCAAGAAAAGGGGCAACTACTCACAACGGCGGCAAAAAGACAATCTAAATTTTTAGGACACACATCTAAGACAAATTTTTAGTGAATATCTCAGAAGAAAAAGTATTGGGAAAGAAAGGAAGGGGGATGACCAAGGAAGAAAATTTTGGAAAACCTAATGAGGAAAATGAACTTTAGGGGATATGAGGAAATGAAACTTTCAGCAGTAGACAGAGATGTATGGTTGCAGCGACAAGGCGAAGCCTTTAGAGTTTGATAATGATGATGAAATAAAGAATTTAAAAATTAATTATTAATGATGTTCGTAAATCAGTAAGTTGCATGTGCCACTATTCCACAACTTTTTTAAAGATACCAGGGGAAAAGTATAATGTACATTAGTATTATAGACTATATATTCTCTAATATGGAAAGCTGCCTTAGCTGAGTGGTCAGGCGTGAGGGTTCATAAGTACACATGCCTTGAGTGACTCAGGTTCAAGCCAGTGACCACTAAATACGGTGCTGTTTCTTGTGTTCTCTATATTGTACCATGTGGTCGTCCCAGAGCATAAAGAGAAACGGAATTTTCTAATATGGTATTAAATTTATCATAAAGTACCAAATTTGTCATATAAAAATATGTGTAGGGCACAATACTGGCAAATGACAAGTTTCTATATGCAGACTGACACAAAATCTGACGTAAAATGCTATATTTTAAGTTAACGGTTCTCAAAATAATAAGTTCACATCCTTTTAATTTTTTTTTTTTTTTTTTTTTTTTTTGTTCAATGTAATCAATAAGAAATTTTTATTCAACAAAAAAAAATAATAATAAAATTTAAAAAATCCAATTACTCTACTGATAGGGTCAACAGATATTGTATGCATGATATTCTCATGACATTAAAAAAGGCATGTTGCAATGTAAGAAACAGAATGAATATCTGGTATAGTTGAGAAAGCCACTATTTTAGAGACTATGTATTTAACATACCTGGTACATGTTGGTCAGCAAATTTTAGGTTGATCATATAATAACCAGGTTCTGTAGGCTTGTATGATACACTGAGTGTTCCATCTTCATTGTCCTTGCACTGTATATCAGCTTTACTAGGACCTTCAATAGACAGACTTAAGCCTCCATAGCCTGCATAAGTAAATTACAATAAAAAAAAATAAACTAAAAAAAATGAACAGTTTTGTTACATCATGCCATAATTTTAGAATAACTAGCCAATCAGGCTGAGTGGGTAATTGTATTACATATTTTACCATACAATAAAGATTTCTTTATCATGATAACAAAGGATTGTTACTTTACAGAAATTCATAAATATTGAAATGTTCATAAACTTGCATTTTTTATTACAATGTATTACAGCCTTCTTGTATCTCCCATGATATGGATGAATATAAAATTGTGCAATTTTATTATTTGTGCAAATAATAGAATTGTACAATTTTATCAGTGCAGTACAGAAGCACAAATTATGGCTGCAGGAAACTATTTCTCATTCCAAGGAAATCCCTCTAATTATATTGTTAAGAAGTTAATTATCACGAGACAGCATAATGCATTTTTTTCTTTTCTTTTTTAAGCATTAAGCCACATTTATGTCATGGTTCACTTTACTGTTCAAGAAGCATGACTACTGTAGCATCACAGATAGTGATCTAGTTTGGACTGATTAATAACTATTTTACAATTGTTGTGAGCTTTGGTGTAGGCAGAACATGAAACTGAAGAATTGGAAACAAGCCAATTACGATATGCAACATTCTTCTCTTGTACAGCCTTAGCACATTTATTGGAAAACCAAGGTTTAGATAAAGGACGAGAATTTAAAGTGGAATGTGGAATAAAGGATTACATTCCTACAAGAATAATTTCACTGACACGATCTGAGCAAACGTTGACATCAGAAGTTTTGAAACAGTAATCCAACCAAGGAAAAGAAAATAAATCTCGAAGGTCATCCCATTTTGCATTCTTATAATGGCAAACAATACGAGGTTGGGAATAGCCATGAGATAAAGGCTCCATGGAGAAGAGACAATCACCAAATTGTGATCTGAGGTTCCTGAAGGACCACTCACGTTAGCCGTGTACTTAGAAGGGTTGTTTGTGAGAAAAAGATCAAGCATGTTGGCTTGATCTTTTTCTTATGGTTAGGATTGTCCGGTATTCTTGTAGGTAAATGAACAATCTGTGCAAGGTCATTAGTAATTGCAAAAGCCTCAGCATTTCGACCAGCTGGGTCAGTGTGACTAGAAAACGGAAGCCAGCTGGAGTTGTGAACATTAAAATCACCAAGAAAAATTTCCTCACTGTTAGGAAAGTTGGACTGGAGAAGGCCAAGTTGCAAAGAGAGAAAGTCAAAGAGCTCCAAGTGATTAGTGGAGTTGGGAGAACAGTAGAGACAACAGATGAATTTGACACAATGATGTAGAGAGATTTTAAGCCAGAGAAGATCAAAGAGAGGAGATTCCAAATTACCAAGTCTCTGACAGGAAATATCAGAACAGACATATGCACAAGTACCACCTTTGAGGCGAAAGGAATCATATAGTGAATAATATGGGCAACTGCGATAAGCAATAGTTGATTCAACCGATAACAGATTCTGTCAGAAAAAGTACATGGTGTTTTGCAGACTGCAAGTAGAAATGGACATCGTTGAGATTAGAATTGAGACCACATATATTTGTGAAATGAACTAGAAAGTGTTTCTGCCAATATGAATGGGTTGAACATGCTGAATTCTGATGGGATCCTTCCACTTGTTCAGATTACGAACCTAAAGGGGCATATAAATTTAAATTAAGAAAAGACAGATGTAGAATAGATGTGCGGAAATTTGCCTTTAGCCAGCGGGTGGTTAATTGCTGGAACAAACTCCCATCTGTCATTGTGGAAGTTGATAGGTTAAATAAATTTAAGGAGGAACTGGACAGGCATTTGGAGGGAATGGTGTGTTTTTTTGTTTTTTTTTGGCTGATGCTGCATAAGCTCATACACTTGCTTTCTTGCATCACATGCCACTACTATTATACTCTAGTCTTATAGACTAGATGCACAGAAGCATTTATTCCTAAGTGACAAACAAACAGTATTTTATTAAAATTGTGTTTAGGTTTAAGATTGATATATAATCATTACTATCAATGCATTACAAAGCCATATAAACTGGAGTTTCATTGTCATTACAAGAAGTTGCAGATAATTCTAGACTAGGAATTAACAGAACAGAACAGGTAATGTAACTGTGTTTAAAGTTAATTTATCTCACAATTCAAACTGTATAGTATTTTAAAATAATATATTTATTTCACGTACCTGCCTGTCTTGTATCAATGCAAAATTCATTAACAGTTTGGGTTTTTCCTTCCTGAAGGGCAGTACCTGAACACCTAACTTTAGAAGCATCTCCAATTTCACAATCTCCAACATTAATTTTGAATGGACTTCCCTGAATATGCTTTCCAACCCTTTTAACATTTACAAGATGTTCCCCTGCCTCACGAGGAGTAAAAGAGATGCCTATAAAATAAAAATATTTATACTGATGCTGAAATGTAGAATAATATTCAGACAAATACTTTCCTGATATTAAACATGAAGCAGCATCCCATGCAAATTAATTGGAGCAAACTTCATTATTTAGTATTTTTTATATAATATAATGTTTTATGGCATTTTATATTGGCAACAGTGAGTGCCTATTTGTTATAAATAGCATAGTCAAATAGATTTTGCAAGCTATCTGAGGTTATATTTCATTTGGTGAATACTTTAATCTCATTTTTTGCAATTTTACTGATTTTTAATATCACTTACAGAAGTTATTCCTCCAGGCCATCTTAGTGATTCAAGGATTATGACAATTTTTGAACATCCAAGTATAAGTAAAAGAAAAATATCTAAAATGGTCTTGGATTGGTCACTACAAATTAAATGTCACTGGAAGAAACTGAAAAATTTCTAAAACAAATAACATTCTTTGATTTGGAAAGAGTGCTGTGGACTTGAGAAAAGACCTGGCAAAATTTGGGACCCTAGATGTCTCAATCGTTTGGCAAATGTTTCTCAAGGTAGGCAGAAAAGGGCTACAATTCTGTTAAGAACTTTCTGACAAGTGTAACAAAACAAATGTTTATTTTCTCCACCAAGTCCCATTTTGGGGTGCAAAGTCAGACTCTGCCATCCATGGCAGAGTATTGAAAATGTATTTACAGTTCACTTTTAACAAATAGTTAAACAACCAGGGGAAAAAAAACAAAAAACTTCTGGGGTTGCTTTTGTTTTGAAAGCTCTCACTGGTCTTTTACTCCCAGCAGTCATGATATCAATACAAGTAGAAAAGCTGATATCAACACTACTATTGAAACTAGTGGTGATATGTTATTTGGTTTTTAGGAGCATTAGCAACTAAGGCCATATTGCTCCGATGATATGCGGCGGTCATTCCCTGACCTTTCCGCATCCTCCGTATTTGGTGGGCATGGGCTTGAACCCCAGTCTAATCAAGAAGCGTGTGCTACGCACTGCTGCTCCTGCCCACCTGGCTATGGAGGCGCCTCATTAGTGGTGATATCGACCATATTCTTAAGTGGTTCTCTAAGTATAAACTGTATTATTTTTTTCAAGCCTTATTAATGACCATCCATGTTTTCCATTTTAAGTTCTTGAAAATTATCAGGTCTATTTTTATTACCAAAAGACTACAGCGGAATCTAAAAATTAAGCTCCAATTCTTAAGGGTGAATTAGGAAAATTATTAAAGCAAATGGACAGCTTGCTTCCTTGCAGCATTTGCCACTACTAATTCAGTAACTGGCTTATTATTAAACTGTATGTTATCAACAACAGAAAGACAACATCTGTATGCATTTATATATATATATAAAAGTAAATAAATAAATTAGAATAAGAATTAAAAATAATGCCAGCAGCATGGCAAGACAGAAGAGCACATTTTATTTTATTTTTAATTTATAATAAAACTGATAACAGAATCCTTGAAGATCAAATATAAAGGTAGGAGGGAAAAAAAAAGTAAAAACCAACCTAAATGTCCATTAGGAAGTTTCTTCAGGAAACATGGTTCTTCAAGGCCAGATGGAGCAACAATACTAGCATTCAAATTTCTAACATCTTTCTCCTGAACTTTGAGGGAAACCTCACTAGAATGGCCTACAGATATTTGATTCCTTTTACGGCCCTCACCTGTTGTTTAAAAAATTATTTACCTTAATACATTATGAATACTTACACTAGTGTTTATAATTAAAACAAAAAAGAAATAATACAAAATAATACAAAAAAACAAAAACAAATAATACAAATAATTATTCCATGGAAAATTCAATATAAAAATTCAACTCAAATGTATGTGATATATATGCGGTTAATTTATCATATGCTATATTGCATTATCACATTTCTCCAATGAGTTAATAATATAAAAGGTAAATTTTAATGCAAGATTCATAACACTTTTACAGTTGTGAAGCTGCTATCCAAAAGATCAGAAATCCCTCTTATGGCTGGTACTCTATGCAAAACAATAACTGCAGGAGCAATATTACAACCAGTAATGTTTATCTGTATTATCCATTATGAAGGATATCACTGTAAGGATTCGTACCAAAAGACAAGTTATCTGATGTGGGTGTTTTACTGTCATATTTTGCATAAGTGGTTCTCCAAAATGGAGGATGAAATGAAGTGCGAAAATACACACTGAGTAAAGTTTTTTGGAATATCAAGACAACTCTGCATTTTATCTGCAAAAATCTTTGAAAGCTTGTTTTTTAGGGGGAAAAATCAAGATCAGCTCACTCAACCCCATATGGATTCCTTCTGCTGTCAACAGGATTTGAACCCAGATTCCAAATGGACTACAAGTAACAAATCCATTTAGCCAAGGAAACAGAGAGAATACAGAAGTAAAGAAGCGGACTTACAAATTTGCATATACTAGATGAAATACCCACATATGAATCCTGAAGAAGAGACTCTAGAGGGAAAAAAAAAAAAAAATTTAATGTTACTTGAAATGCTGGTTTAAATTACAGGCTTTAGATAACTGCAGTACTTGTCTAGGTGCAAGTCTAGACAAGTGCAGCGATTAAGTCTAGACATGGAAAATCTACCTATATGAAACAAAGCCAAACAATTAGTAGAATGAAGTGGGATACAGGTAGAAGCTCCTCTTTGTGCAGGTGAGAGGAGGAGGACAGTTTCTGGTGGTCAGTCAGCCTTTTCATGAATATGTATGTGGTTCCTGAGGAGTACATGTACACATACACTTTTCAAGCTGTTTCAAATAACATTTCAAAGTTACAAATCTAGTAAGTGCTTACTAGATTTGTAACTTTGATCTAAGTTTCTAAGTAATTGTAGACAGTTTCTATCGGAATGGCATCATGAAAATAGATTTTAAAATGATAGGAGGAGCTTGTGCCTCTGAGATAAAAAAATAAATTAAAAAAAAGCCAAAATTCTTTGGAATTCAGATCTAGAAGTTGATCACATTAAATCAAGTGACACATAAAGAAGACAGTATTACATCAAAAAAGAAGCAACTGAGTTTTTTTGGTTTTTTTTCAATTTTTGAAATTATTTTTGTAATAATTTCACTCTAATATTTGGCAACTAAGGCAAAATAAGAACAAATTAATATTTGAAAGCATTTATGTACAAAGTTTTCATTTTTACAAATATTAAAAAAAAAAAAAAAAACTCTTCAGGGCCCACAAAGTGCTTATAAACTCACTTGAGAAAAGGTTAAATATAGCAACTGAACCCATTTTTGAAACATTTAATCAAACACTGATGTATTTTAACAATATCCTCAACAAGAGCAGTTTGATGAATTTCAAGTACTTTATGAAGCATACCCAAGAAATGACACAAGTGTAAAGTGCTTGATAAGACTAGATTAGAAGATACAATCAACAAGTTGATCTAGTAATCATGTTATTATTTGAAGGCCAGTGTTGCTAAAAGTCTGCATCTAACAATATCACCATGGTCACTGATATTGTCAGATCTTTGGACTATGGTTCCTTCCATTAGAGGAAGTGATTTTATTCTTTTTTTTTCCAACCATCAAAGGGGACCAGGTGCACAACCTCCATGGAAGAGAATCAGTGAATGACTGAAGTTACCTATAGTTCTAAAGGGTACTAGCAGTGTACAACTCCTCTTATGCATATAAAAGATCATTGCAATATAAATAATTTATAAGAAAGTATTAGCATGGGGGGGGGGAATAGCACTGACGTAACTCAGAAGAGCAAGTAACCCAGGTCTGACCTACATGGCACATTGGTTTGTGAAGGATTAATAAATTTTGGCCACAATGATCTGAAGCTCATTATAGAGACAACTAGAATATACAGTATGAACTAGACTCAGGACAAGCCAATCAACAATGGTTATGTTCATGATGAACAGATTCCTTAATGACCTATTTTTAATATTGTCT
Source organism: Mastigoproctus giganteus (assembly GCF_048544385.1). Taxonomy (NCBI): domain Eukaryota; kingdom Metazoa; phylum Arthropoda; class Arachnida; order Uropygi; family Thelyphonidae; genus Mastigoproctus; species Mastigoproctus giganteus. The sequence goes on along the minus strand of NC_143579.1, from coordinate 237,399,472 downwards.
GAAAAGGATATTATAAGGTGGTTCTTATGAAACATACTTTGAAGGAGAAACACCATTACTGCATTCAATTATTTAAATATTAATATGTATATATTTACATAATGTAATATAAATAAATTATTTAAAAAAATTATTACCAAAAATAGCGCATCCCCTTAAAATTCTCAAATACACAAGATGCTACCCAAACTCTTCATATCTTGGCAATGTGGATAATGATATAGAGTTCTGCCACTATATGGTGGTACTGTATATCCTTGTAAAAGTCTGGTGTCGACTCAGCTGTCTAACTTGTATCAATTTATTTTCGAGAAAGCTGAAACTGCCTTGTTGGCATTTAGAGAGCAAGCAAGACGGAATGCAAAATTTCTCAATCTGAGAAATTAACAAAATGGGCTGATCTCTCTTGAAGGATGCAGAACATTCAATACATTTGCATTCATCTATGGTAGATCAGATGAAAATATTGTTTAAGTTGGTGACAAAATTTATGAAAACAATCATCTCACCATCCATGACTTGGAACTCTCCTACAGAACTTTTATAGGAAAACTGAAGATGCAGTGGACTGCAGCGAAATTTGTAAAATCGTATTCTGACTGAAGACCAAACACAACATTAGCAGAAGTTTAGGCATAAAATGCCAAGAAAGCAAATTTATACAGCATCAGCCAAAAAAAAAAAAAAACCCCGTTCCAATTCAACCATTTGGTCAGTCCAAATGTTTGTCCAGTTCAGCCTTAAATTTATTTAAGCTATCAACTTCTACAACAGAGGGAAGCCTGTTCCAGCAATCAACTACCTCCACAACTAAGTTATGTAGGTGAGTCTGGTAGAAGATTGAAAGATTGGGTTTCTGAGCATGAGGTGGCTGTACGAACCACTAATTTTGAATGCTCCACAGTCGCCGAGCATTATTGGGTTGAGCAGCACAATCTTGATCCCCAACGGGATATTGAAATCTTTGACTATTCACGTGATTACCGCCAGCGCTCATGGCTTGAAGCACTGCATATAGCCACCAATAATAGTACTATGAATTGCACGAGGGGGAGTACACTTACACCCTATTATAGAATGTACTGTATGGCAGTGCAATGAGCGCTGCCAATCATCATGTGTACATAATTCTGCTCTACTGATACCAGACTCGTGATACATGATCATGCCCAGCTGACTTGTGCTATTGTAACCATCAATATATGCTGAAGTACATCATTCACAGACTAGCTAATGAAGAGGCACTTCGCTTCGAAAGCAACAATGTATTTTAACACTTTTATCTTATTGTATTTTAACGCTTTTATCTTATTTTATTTCTTTTTTATCTTTATATATATATATATATATATATATATATATATATATAATTATATTAGTGATAAAAAAGGAAAGAAAGAAAGTTAAAACGACAATAACTGTAACTAATATGTAACTAATATTTATGGGTCAATGTTGGAACCAGTATTTGGCCTATACTGGTTTATATTTGGTTTAGATTTAAATTACTTAGCATATATTGATCATCACAGAAACAGAGAACCTCTTGCCATTTTTTGCCTTCATTCTGGGTGGTTGGCCCAGTTGAAGTCATCTAGATTGTCGGTAGGTTGAAGGGGCTTAGAGGGGAACAGGTATCCTGTGTGTTATCAGACACTCAGCCTAAAACACTGATGGATCCAATATCTCTCTATTACAGAAGATTTAGGAGAAGTCCGGTTGGCCTGCCTCCCTAAAATCCACTCATGCACACCTTCTCGATGGTAAGCCCTGTTACGTCACTTAGGTGGCAACGAACGTGTAGAGTGGTTCTCTTCAAGACGCCTGGTCAGCATGAAGAGGAAAAGACCAAACCCTCCAGCAATGAGAGCACAACAATACAAATGGCCCTCAGTCCCCAGCAGCTTTCACTCTCCCTCTTACGGCAGCGAGAGGATCACAGTGGAAGCAGAGGGTGCTAAGAATCTCTGGGTACGACCAGGCTGCCATGCACGGGAATTGAACTTGGCCTGTTATAACGTACGATCATTCATCGGTGAAGACAGGATATTAGAGCTGGAAAAGGAATTAGAAAATGTGAATTGGAATATCATTGGTTTGGCTGAAACAAGAAGAAGAAATGAATCACTTATAAGTTTATCAAGTGGAAATCTGCTGTACACCAATGGAAACAGTGAAAGGAGTGAAGGTGGAGTTGGGTTTCTGGTCCATAAAGATTTTAAAAACAACATTTTGCAATTCAAAAGTACATCACCAAGGGTGTCAAGACTAATACTCAAGATTTCTAAGAGGTACAAGCTAAAGATTATAATGATTTATGCACCAACATCGAGCCATGATGATGAAGAGGTTGAAGAAATGTACACCGAAATTGAGAGTCTTCTAGATGAGCAGAAAACCCACTACACTATTATTATGGGGGACTTCAATGCTAAGGTTGGAAAAAGGCAAAACAGCGCAGAAAGAGGAACTATAGGAAATTTTGGAATTGGTGAAAGAAATAAAAGAGGTGAAAGACTTGTGGAATTTGCAGAATCTCAAGGAATGTCAGTAATGAACACTTTTTTCAAGAAAAGGGTGAACAGAAAGTGGACATGGAAGAGTCCAAATGGATTAACAACTAATGAAATCGACTTCATCCTCACTAACAGAAGATATATTGTGAATGATGTTACCGTCCTGAATAAGGTAAATGTTGGAAGTGATCACAGAATGGTAAGATGTACACTTGATATAGATGTAGGAAAGGAAAGGAAAAAACTGACTCGAGTAAATAATACAAAGGTCTTTGAAATAACAGAGGAGGAGAAAAAGCAGTATGTACTGGAACTTAAGAACAAGTTTGAGCTTCTGCAGACTGCTCAGGACCAAGATATTGATGAGGAATATTACAACTTTCTGAAAGTGATAAAGCCCAAGAAACCTATAGGGAAACAGAAATCCAAAGAAGAAAAAATTAGTCAAGAAACACTTGTCATGATGAACCAAAGACGACAAATGAAGAGAAAGAAAAACACTGACAGGGAGAAAATTGAGTATACTGAGTTATGCAAAGCCATTAGAAAGAGAGTCAGAGAGGACATAAGAAGATTTAACACAAGAAAAGTAGAACAAGCATTAAGGGAAAACAAAGGATTTAAATCAGCAGCCATGAGCAGTAATACAGAAAGACAAATGATACTGAAACTGAAGAATAGCGATGGTGTACTTATAAACAGCAGAGAAGGCATAATTCAAATAGCAGAAGACTACTATAGAGAACTATACAAGGAGCGAGGGAATGATACCAGCAGTGGGGAAGATGGATTGCAAAGTAGCAACACATACGACATACCCGATATTCTTCCTGATGAGGTAGAACATGCATTGAAGAAAATGAAGAATCGGAAAGCCCCGGGGGAAGATGAAGTTACTGTAGTGTTGTTAAAATTGGGAGGAAGAGACATAACACAAAAACTGGCAAGGCTCTTGACAAAGTGCATTAGAAAAGGTGTGATGCCTAAGCAGTGGAATAATGCAATCATAGTTTTGCTGCATAAGAAAGGAGATAAATCAGAAATTGGCAATTATAGACCAATTAGCTTGTTATCCCATATCTACAAGTTGTTCACAAGGGTCATTACTAACAGATTAGAAAGAATACTTGATGAGAATCAACCGAAAGAGCAAGCTGGCTTTAGGACGGGATTCTCAACTATGGATCACCTTCACGTAATATCACAGCTAATGGAGAAAGCAAATGAATATAAAACACCATTATGCCTGGCATTTGTGGATTATGAAAAGGCATTTGACTCCATACAGCATAAGGCAATGTTTCGGGCACTGGAAAGACAAGGCATAGATACTCCATATATTATGATTTTGAAGAAAATATATGAGAGTGCTACATCCTTTATTAGACTAGACAAAGACAGTAGCAAATTTAAAATCGAGAAAGGAGTTCGACAAGGAGACACAATATCTCCGAAGCTGTTTACTGCTGCCCTTGAGGAAGCTTTCAGAAGATTAGACTGGTTGCAGAAAGGAGTCAATGTGAACGGAGAGTACCTAAACCATTTACGATTTGCAGATGACATTGTGGTCATAAGCCACGATCCCAAAGAATTAGAGGAAAATCTTAATCAGTTATGCACAGTTAGTAAGGATTTTGGACAAAAGATGAATATGGCTAAAACAAAAGTAATGATGAACAAGTATGCCACGGAAAGGGAAATAATGATTGATGGAGCAGTAATTGAAAAGGTGGAGTCATATACTTATCTGGGACAAGTTATTAGCTGTAATAATGATAAATGGCTGGAAGTCAAGAGAAGAATAAATTTTGGATGGATACCATTCAGGAAATATAGTCACATACTGAAGAGCAATATCCCAGTTTGTCTGAAACGTAAAATAATGGATCAATGTATACTCCCCACCATGACTTATGGAAGTGAAACTTGGGCACTCACCAAAAGAATGGAAGAGAAGCTAAGAACTACACAGCGAAGAATGGAACGAATTATATTGGGAATCAGACTGTTAGATAAGAAGAGAAACACATGGATTAGGCAGCAAACTCAAGTAAAGGACATTCTTATCAAAACTAAAGAACTAAAATGGTCTTGGGCAGGACACATAGCTCGAAGACATGATGACAGATGGACTAAGAAAATAACAGAATGGTACCCAAGAGGAGCTAGAAGAAAACCTGGAAGACAAAGGCGGAGATGGATAGATGAAATTCATGAGTTTTTGAGTAGTAAATGGGTGGCCAGTGCTCAAAACAGAAGGAACTGGAAAGTTGCTGGAGAGGCCTTCATCCTGCAGTGGATTGAAAATGGCTGATGATGATGATGATGAGATTGTCGGTAAAAAGCGATAAATTTTTTTTTTTTTTTACGTTTTCTTGGGTCCCTGATGGTATTATTGTTGGATTGATTTGCTTTTTCTAATAATTTAATATTCTATATATATATATATCATTTTTATTTTAATAAATTTATTTTAACCAGTTAGTCGGTTGTTGCAAGAAACTTGGATGATATAATGCGACCTGACGCACAAGGCCTGTTTTCTAATCAACTACCTGCTGGCTAAAGGCAAATTTCTGCACATCTATTCTGCAACTGTCTTTCCTCAATTTGAATCTATGTCCCCTCAGTTTCGTAATCTGAGCAAGAGGAAAAAATCCCACCAGTATTTAACCTGCTCAAGTCATTCAGCCTTATACACCTCAATCAGATCACTTATCCACCTCAATCTGGAGACTAGGCACCTTGCAGGTGCCCAGTCTCCAGATGCTGCAACTTGCAGAACAAGCCTTTCTTCCTAAGAGCACCCCTTTGTTCCTCTCACCAATCTTGTTGCCCTTCTTTGTACTTGTTCTCGCAACTATATATCCTTCCTAAAATGAGGCCTCCAGACTATATGCAGTACTGAAGGTGTGACCTGAACATTGCCTTATACAAGGGGATAATCACCTCCTTGTCTCTGCTAGCAAAATTCCTATATATCATTGACAAGACTCCATGACCTACTCTGGCAGCCCATCTGCACTGCTTAGAGAACTTTATACCTGAATGCACAATTACCCCAGGTCTTTTTCATTCTCCACTTCCTTGAGTGTAGTAGTACCACACATTTGGTACATTTCTCTTGGATTAAAGCTATCCATATGCAGTACTTTGCATTTGTCAATGTTAAACTTCAGTTGCCACTTCTCGGTCCACCTGCCTAACTTTTCCAGATCCTTTTGCAGTAGCATACTGTCTTACTGCCATTAACAACTTGGACATTAAGCCTGATATACCTTCATGAATATCACTAATAAAAAATACACAAATCAACAATGAACCCTGGAGGACTCCACTAATAACATTAATCCACGAAGAGCAGTGTCCATTTATTACCACTCTCTGTCGTCTCCCACTCAACCATCCCTTTATCCATTGTAGCAACTTGCCCTTAATGCCATACCACTCCAATTTGTATAGCAGTCTTCAATGTGCAACAGTATCAAAAGTTTTCCTGAAATTGAAGTATATTTTATCAAAATTATTTTTTGCATCCAGTTCCTTTGTGACCACATTATAGTATCCGATCAAATTTGTCAGACAAGACCCCCCCCCTTAACAAACCCCATATTGTGTCTGAACTATTACTGCAGTCTTGTCTAGATAGACCTGCACTGCTTCTTTAATTGGCAACTCCATTATTTTCCCTGGAACAGAAGTTAAACTACCAGATCTTAATTATTTGTCACCCTTTGAACCCCCCCTTTGGAGATACATTTGCTCATATTCAGTACACGAGGACCTCCCCTGAATCTAAGAGTGCTCTCATAATTATGGCTAAGAGTTTGCTTACTTCCCTCGCTGCCTCCAATATAACTGGATTGATTCCATCCACCCAAGGTGCCATTTTTATGTCTAACTTCAATAATTTCTCCTCCACCTTGCTGTTATTACAAAATCATTTAGCTCCCTGTTAGAGTTTAGTAAACTTCTGTCCTCCCCTTCCTTACAGAATTCCTCATGTGTGAATGTAGATGCAGAATACTCATTCAGTTTGTCAGCTACCTGAGCATGATCATCAACAGTTGAACCATCAATATCAAGTGGACCAATCAGATTCATCCCCTTCCCTCTAGAGTTTACATAAGTAAAGAACTCTTTGTTTTCTTTGCATCCTTTGTCAAGGATTTCTTGTAATCAGCCTTCACTTGCCTAACCTCCTTTGTGACTTGATTACAGACTAGTTTATATCTGCCATAGGCTTCTGTGTCGCCTGATAATTTATATGCATCCCATGCATTTTTCTTCTCTGCCACGAGTCTCTTTAGTTCATCTGACATCCAAACCTAAAACTTGAACAAATATTTCTTAGTTGGTATGAAAAGCCTAGTAGCTTCCAAGATTAATTCCTTGAATGTTTCCCATTTAGAATTTGCTGTCGGTAACGTCATCAGGTAGTCCCACTGCATAGAATTTAAAAACTGTCAGAGACCACTGTAGTCACCTTTACAAAAGCAAAAACCCTTCCCTTTACCCTCGATGGTAATTACATCTAAGTAAATCCCACATAAGTACACTGTGATCACTGTCACCTAGTGGTTCCTTTATCTGAAAATTCTTAATTCATGAATAATCACTGCTGATAATCAGATCAAGTGTATTACTTCCTCTGGTTGCCCCTCGAACATGTTGCTGTAGAAAACAATCCTCCAATAAATCCACAAAAGTCCTGCTAGCGTGAGAGTGAACAATGCACAAGTTCCAGTCAATATCTGGAAAGTTAAAATCCCTCATTACAAGACATTCTGATTTACTGGCCCATTCTATTTCTCTGCACAATTGTTTGTTGTACTCAGAGTCATTAGGCCTGTAACACTCCTACTCTCATTTTCCCTTTCCCAGTGCTTATGTCACACCAAACTGACTCAACATTGCACTGTCCACCAATGTCAACTGGATGCACTTCATTAGATTTTATATGTTTCTTAACTAACAGCATAACCCCTCCTAACCTCTCAATCCTTTCTGTACACATTTTATTCTTCAAATTCCAATTCTGCAATGCTTATATCTGTGTTGACACCATGTCTCTGATATCCCAACAATATCTGCCTTTGACGACTTGACCAGCACTTCAAATTCATCAAATTTATTTTCTATACATCTGGAAATTAGTGTACATGCACCTGTTCTTACTCTTAGTTACCTTATGATGGTCCATGTATTACTGGTTTCATGATGACAACCAGCAGTTCTTGAAATCCCCAGCAACTTGCTATCTAGGCTGCTGCTCATTCTAATAGAAGAAGTGCAAGAACACTTTAGCCTCTGCCTGTGAATTCCCCCAAGCTAGCAGTTTTCCAACCCACCTAACACTGCCTCGATAGCTGAGAATGCTGAGTTGGCACCTAATTTTTTCACACTCTTTGCACCTAGCACACACACACACAGAAGACATCCTCTTTGGCTAGATCATGTCCTGTTCCAGAAAGGTCCGCAAACATTTTGCATTTTGCACGTTTTTAGACTGTGATGCATTGGAGAATAACCCATATTGGTTCTCCACTGAGCCACAGCACTCTGTTTTTGTGCTCATTGCTTTGCTGCTCTAGTCTGGGTCATAATTCCGCTTAAGTACAATTTAATTAACAATGAAATTTAATAAGATTAATAAATTTTATTGATTAATTGATAATACTATACTAAGCTAACAGATTCCTAATACAGTGTTACATATTATGTTATATCGTTTTACGTTATATTTTATGCTATCAAGTTCGGGATATACGTTGCACTATTCCATATATCGATCTAATATACTGTAACAATGCGGCCAGTTACAAACAGAGGCTCTGCAGACACTAAGTATTAACTTTTGAAATCGCTATCTAAATTCAAAATAAACTAAGGAGCGTGACCTGGACACTAAGCTACTTCTATAAAATCAATATGACAATTAAGTCAATAAAATGGCTATATATTTATCAAAAACTTAGCGGAGCTACAAAATCTTGTCAAACACGTGGATAACATGTACTGTTATCTTCAAGAACATTCAGGATGGTCAACCTTAATTTCAAAGGTTATTGCAGAGTGTGACACATGGACTTGCATGTTTGATCCAGAAATGAAAAGCAGGCTTCTCAGCAAAAAGTCTATATCTACACCCATAGGAGTCAAATTTATTGGATAGCTACTTCTGAAGGTTACACATAAAAGAAAGGATGAACAGTAGCAGAAAACTAAAAAATGCAGTTAGACACATGAATCTGAATAACAGCAAAATAAATAAATAATATAAAATAGTTAAAATTTGTAATTCATAAGCTAATAGATGGAAGGGATAAAGGAAGAAAAGCAGAAGACACCACACAACATAAGCAACTACATTGACTTTGGAGGCAGAATAGGCTGGCTACATTCAGCAGAGGTGAACTACAGCTGGTTTTTGCACTGTGTTCAGGATTTGAGAGAGAGAGAGCGCTGTATGTTTAATTAATATCCTCTGTGGCAGCTTAGTCAGTACATTATTGCCATCTGCCACTCATTTGGAGAAGCTCAGGTTTGATTTATATCAATGACTGGAAGAATTTAAGTTCTCTTAAATTGAGATTATAGTTAGCTGATCTCAGGCAGAGGGAGTAGGATTTTTCACAAATTATTCCAGATTTTTTAGTCCACACAACATGCAAAATAAGCCCACAATATTGCTTTGCTGCACCTAGGATTTCTGGCTCTGTGAGTGTTGGAAGCAACCAGCTATGAGAGAAAGTCAAGAGTGAATGATGCTCTAAATCAGGGCCCGGAAAACTATGGCCTGCGGGCCAAATTCAGCCCTTTGCCTGTTTCTGTACGGCCCGCGAGCTAAGGATGGTTTTTACATTTTTAAGTGGTTGAAAAAAAAAAAAAAAAAAAAAAAAAAAAAAAATCAAAAGAAGAATAATATTTCAAGACAAATTGAAAATTTTATGAAATTCAAATTTCAGTTTTCATGAATAAAGTTTTATTGGAACACAGCCATGCTCATTTGTTTACGTATTGTCCATGGCTACTTTCACGCTTTAACTGCAATTTTCGCCATTTAACTGTGCAGTTGAGGAACTTCCACCTAACCTTCATTCGGAAGTGATTAATCTGCAATGTAATGGCATGCTAAAAGGCAAAGAGAAGTATCTAATAAAATTCTATAAATGCCTTCCAAGCGATGAATATTCTCAATTTAAATCATACAATCATGGATTGATATCAGTTTTTGGCACTACCTATCTGTGTGAAAAGACATTTTCAAAGATGAAATACGTAAATGCTCATTACAGATCAGCATTAACAGATGAACATTTGCAATTGATTTTGATGATAGGGAACACCAACTTTGAACCCCAATTAAGCGAAATATTTTCCCAAAAAAAAAAAAAAAAAAGAATTCCGTTCTTCTCATTAGTAGACGTGTATTCCAAAAAATTATACTCAATTATTATAATTATATTTTGAATTTCATCAATAAAAATTTGTGGAAATTTCTTTTCCACAATGCATAATGCATATTATATAAGTATATAATAAGAGATTACATAATATCCTTGATTTTGTCTCTTGGCCAGCAAAGCCTAAAACATATACTATCTGGCCCTTTACAAAAAAAGTTTGCCGAACTCTGCTCTAAATCATAAACTGCTCCTGAAGAAAGCCTAAGCCATACAACACAGCCCAGGTAACGATGTTAATAAAACATAGGTCTCATTGCATGGCCAACTGCCAATGCAACAAGACATATGTAGGTCAGTCATACACTACATAAAAGCACAATGCAGATCATACCAAACCACAGATGGTGATGTAGCATCTGGTGATGTGCATTGCAGTGTCTTCAAAGGTCACACTTCAATCTCAAAACCCCCAAAATTCTTAGTAGAGAAACAGAAATGGGGAGGGCAATTCTCCACAATGGATACACCCATCCCACCTCTTTAGTCCTCCCCTTGCTCTTCTCCCCACTAATCCCCTCCTTGTAATTTTGTATCATTAATGTTACAGCTCAGTTGTGTTCATTTTGAATTTCCATTTCATTACATACTTTCACCATTCCATGCATCCACCAAAATCAGCTTACTGCTATACATAATAAATGGATAAAAATAAATTTCTTACCTGTAATTTTAGCTGTAAAGGGACTTCCTTTAATATGCTTATCAGCAAATTTTACTGTTATTTTATACTCTCCAGGGGCTGCTGGTAAATATGAAACACCAACAGTACCATCCTTGTTGTCATGGCATGTAATTTCTGCTTTTGATGGACCCTCTACAGCAACAGCAAGACCGCCTAATGAAATGAGATTGAATTACAAAGAGGTCATATAGTAACTCCATAAATAATTGAAATCAAGCTTGTAGATTACATATTACTATTATTAGTCACTTTAATAGAATATATGAGTATAATAAAACCAGAGACGCTAAGATGATTTACCTGTACAGGTTACAAATCAGTACAATTAATAGGGCTGGTTGTTATCATTTACATTTATTGTACATTGTGTAATTTAGAAATTTAATATTCATTTGTTGCTACAGAAGAATATCCAAAAATTATTATTATTATTATTACTAGCCATATAGTGCAAGGAAGCCTGAGGCTTCCGAGTTACTCTGAGAGAGAGAGAGAGAGAGAGAGAGAAGTAGAAAGGAATCACCAGGAAAGATGATATCCAGCTCAGGACCTTGGGTGTGCCATGCCCATACTCACCAGATGTGAACCCCTGGGGCGAAACTAACTTGAGATTGGAGAGACTGTGGAAAAGAATATAACTCTGCAAAATAACTTAGCTTTATACATTTCAGATAAAATTTTATTGATGTTTACCAAAAATTATTTGTATGTTGTAATGCATTTAACAATTCTTTTTTTTTTTTTTTTTTTTTTTTTCCCATATATCAGTCATGGATTGTGTGAGTGTATATGTGTTTTTTTTTTTTTATTTATTTATTATTTTTTTAAGTTTTTTTTTTTTTTTTTTTTGATTTGGTAGTTGGCGCATCGGCTTCTGTGGCCATAGTGCACCTCCCAAGGTTTTTGCAGTACTTAGATCCAAGCCCAAGGCGGGAATCGAACCCGCGACCTTTGGGTTGCCGGGCAGGTACTTTACCCACTCGGCTAGCCCGGTCGGCCTATTTTTTTTAAGTATACCACTAATTATCTCCCTGGTGACTTCATCCTTATTAGTGCTATAAACATTTCTGATCATCAGTTTGCAGGCTTTCCAAAGAACATAACCAACAGTCTTTTAAGCTGTTCCCATCATGAAAGAATATAATGACTATTCTCAATCATGTTAATAGAGTGGAAGCAGTCCTAAAATAGGGTATATATCAGTCAATGGTACATGTGCTGTATGTTTGAATCCATGTCACCACAAAAAATACATGGCCCACTTTGTTAATTCAGTTTACATTTGCATGCAAAATACCTGAATTAGCAGTTCAGGTTTACAATGGAGTTTAAGTTTTGCCATTAGACAGCTGTATCAGAGTAAAAGCAACTATTGCAGTAGTTAAGACTCAGAAGTTTTGCAATGGGAAATAAATTCATGGACATGCAGAATTGGAATGGGTTCCTTGCCATCCTACATTATGTGCAACACTGTTGTAACCAAGGCAAATGCAGCTATAGTATTTAACTATCATAGTGAGCAGTACACCATGGGTTTAACAGATTTGGAGAATGACCCCAAATACCAAGACCTTTCAGGTCATATTTGACCTGAAAGGTCTTGGTATTAATTTTCAAAGATTATGTTGTAATCAACATAATCATTCAAATAATTAATTTGAATTCAAATTTGAATTAAAACATTAAATTAGTCTTCAGCTAATCTGAAGATTTCTGCAGGGACAAATGTCTTTTTTCATCTAATTAAAGGATAATCATGGTAAACATTTTCATCTGAGGGGGTTTTAGCATGCATGTAAAATTAAGTGCTAAAATTCCGTGTGATTTTTCTGATCTCATATGTAAATGTCTCAAGCCAGTAATTTGTTTTACAAAATTGTAGTTAAAAATTGTTTCATTTCTTTATTTCACACGTTATAGCTTAAGATAGAGATGAATAACCATAACCTACAAAGGACCCTAACAGTTTCTATATATAGCGATGTCTTACCAAATCCAATATTTACAAAATACCAAATCAAAAGTACCAAAATGTTATTACTGAATAAGGCTTACATCGAAAGGCACGTCAACGGGGGGGGCTAGCGCCTCTGGATATATGCCATCAATAACAACATACGCTATCTGTTTCTGCAAGTTATATGCCAGCCTCACCATATTATTATATACTAATAGTATACATAATAGCTTTAAGTTTAAATTTATGTTAAAATAAAATTAGATAAATTAGTTAAATTAGCTAATAAAGCAAAATATGAAACACGCCATATTAAAAAAAAAAAAAAGTAAAAATAAAAATAACAATGGAAGACTGGCAAAATATAACTGCTAGCTCTACAGATAGCCAAAAACTTAAACCTTATTAGAATATTTACACAAGTGTTTCTGTTTCTTTAGCAAAATGCACAGATGAAAAGCATAGTAAAGGCATAGACCCAACAAGTATAGAAATAGCACCTCAATCTCCCTCAAATTATTCTAATAGATTTTGAGGCATAAGATATAAGAGTTAGACAGCATATAGATAAAAGCAAAGGCAAAGACCAGCAAACTACTTTGGAAAATTGCCGTGGGTGTAAATCCCGGTCCCTTAGCAGAGTTCCTGGTAATTCGTTGTGTAAAGAAGCTTTTACTAATATAACTAAGATTTAAAGCCTTAAATATGGAATTAAGGTTAAAATTAACAGCCATAAAATAACAGAAAATGCTTGTATCAAGTACAGCAAGACAACCTTAAAGAACAAAGCAAAATTTACCGATACATCGGAGCTTACAAAAAATGTGGATAGACCCAAGCTGCTGCGTGAAGCGAAAGAAAGTTCAAAGCTCCCTCTACTGTTCAGATATGTTGTTGTTGTAAGGTTTGTTGGTGCATCAGCAACTGTGGCTATAATGCACTGATTTCTGACTAATATATCTTTGTTGTTGGTGCTGATTCTGATAAAAATTCAAACAAGGTGATATTTATCAATCGATTTTAGGAAAACAAAAACATCATCCATATCCTGACGATCTTCTAGAACATTATGTAGTGTTAATTGATTGCAATTTTTTAAAAGTAAGGAGAAAGCAGTTTTTTGTTCTCTTAGATATAGTGGGCATTCGATAATGATATGCTTTACAGTGAGTGGACATGAACAGTTACTGCATTGTGGGGCATCTTCCTTTCTTAATAAATGCGCAGTCACACTAGTACAGTTTCTTCTTTTCTATTTCCTCTCAGACTGGATCGCCACTGTTTGGGTTCTTTCTTTATTTCAAAAAGTTTATTATTTGTTTCTTTTTCCCATATATGTTTCCACTGTTCTTTCGAGGTCTGCTGTATAATACATTTATAGTCAATATAAGGTGTCTTGAAATTAGAAGAGATAGGATTTGAAGCATTTTTGGCAGCTAAATCTGCCTGTTCATTTCCTGGGATTCCAGAGTGTCCAGGAATCCAACAAAAAATTGTGGTGACCACGTGCATGAATTGCCATTAACTGAGTCCAGATTTGCTGTACCAGAGGATGACTGTTGCGATGTTTACATTGCATACAATTCACGGCACTTAATGAATCGGTATATATTATGGATTGAGTATATGAGGCTTCTTTTATTTTCTCTAGGGCTAGTAAAATACCATACAACTCAGCAGTATAATTACTACATTCTGAGGGGAGCTGTTTGGCGATGATAGCATCCGGCAGGACTACAGCTGTACCAACTTTACTAGCAGTCTTGGATCCATCTGTATATAGCTGCACGTAACTCCTAAACTGAGTGGAGTGGGTCAGATGTAATTGTCTGATGTTAATATCTGGAAGATTATTCTTTCCCCATTTCTGGTAGAATTTTTCAATATGTATCGTGGGTATTTGCCATGGCTGGATTTGCATGCTAGTATCCTGCATTATGTTATTCATGTTGAGTCCCCAGCTAGTGTTTAGAGCTTGAAGCCCAATGCCAGATGGTTTGTTGAGACGTGATTTAGTTCGATAGAGGTTTTCCCACTTTGGTCTGAAGAGATATTGCCATATCGGGTGATGTGGAAAGCAGCTGATTTTAGCAGTATAATTTAGGAGAAGAATTTGTCGCCAAAGGTCTAGCGGCGGTTCATTGGCTTCTGTATATAGACTTAAAATAGGGGATGTATGAAAGGCACCCAGTGCCATTTGAAGTGCACTATGATGAATGGGATCAAGCCACATCAGTACACTTGGCCTGGCTGAGGCATATGCAGGAGATGCATAGTCTAAGCGGGATCTAATTAATGAGCGGTATAAATGTAGCAACATGTACCGATCTGCACCCCATGACATAGAGGAGATTACTCTGAGAATATTTAGTTTCTTAAGACAGCTGGTACGAATATATTTTATATGTTCAAGGAAGTTTAATTTTTTATCAAGTATTATACCCAGAAAACGAGTACTTGGTTGAAATGTAATACAATGGGAGTCTAACTGAAGGTTTGGATCAGGACGCAATGAACATTTACGACAGAAGTGTACTGCAGTTGTTTTCGATTTAGAAATTTTGTAGCCATTGTTTTTGGCCCAAGAGACTTTCTATTAATGGTGCCTTGTAGTTGTCTCTCAATAAGTCGCATATTTTGAGAATGACATGAGATGGCAAGGTCATCAACATACAGGTATGCATCAACTGCGTTAGGTATACAATTGGTTATAGAATCGATCCTGATGGCAAAAAGTGTTGCACTAAGCACTGAGCCCTGGGGAACTCCCTCTTCTTGAACATATGTTCCAGAAAGTGACAAGTGGAAGGATCTGTTAGATAGGAAGTTCTGAATAAATTTCGGGAGATGACCCCGAAGACCAGAGTTACATAAGTCCCGAAGAATCCCATAACGCCAAGTTGTATCAAATGCTTTCTTGATGTCTACGCATATCATAACAAAGTGTTCATTTCTTAGAAAGGCGTTCCGAATATTTGCTTCCGCTTTGATAATGAGATCAAGCGTTGATCTACTTCTCCGAAAACCATACTCGCTTGGACTCAGAATGTTTTGAGTCTCCAAATACCACGTTAGTCGGTGTTAAGTATTTTTTTCATTGTTTTTCCCAAGCAACTTGTTAGGAAGATAGGTCGATAGTTTGTTTGATCTGTGTGGTCTTTTCCTGGTTTCGGGAAGGCTAGCACATAAGAATGGCACCAGCTGGTGGGGTAATATTCCTCTAAGAAAATTCTATTATAGAGTAGTAAGAGAGCACTTAGTGATCTTTCACTTAAATGGGAATCATTGCATAATAAATTCCATCAGGATCTGGGGCACTGTTTTTCACTTTTGTGAGCGCATTAAGCAATTCAGTCATGGTCAACGGCAGATTGTATGAATGTTGGAGAGCGGTATTAAAATTCAGTTTATACTTTTATGTACTGCATTTTAGCATCTGAAAGGCTGGTTCATAGGCGGAAACAGCTGAGAGTGATTCAAAAGACGAGCCGAATGCATTAGCAAGTTCCTCAGGTTCAGAAATTTCCTTTCCTTTCAGAAATAGAATCGGAGAAGTAGCAAGTGAGTATTTGCCATTGATACATTTGATTTTTTTCCAGACTGTAGCAGTATCTGTGAATCTGTTTATTGTGGCAGCATAGCGTGCCCATGCTTCTTTTTTACTCATTCGTCTTACATAACGAGCCTTAGCCCTTGCTCTTTTAAACTGTAGGAGGTTGGCTGTGGTTGGATGTTTTCTAAACTGATTCCAGGATTTATTTATTTCTATTTTAGCAATGCTACATGCTTCATTCCACCACATTTTTGGATGGAGTCGGATTTTAAATGATGATTTCGGGATAGCGGATTCAGCTGCTGTCATTATTCGTTGTGTGATATAGCTTACTGCAGAATCAATCTTGTCAGTTGCAATGATAGTGGAATCTAAATGAGCTATTTCTTGATATTTAGCCCAGTTGGCCTTGTCAAATTTCCAAATTGTTCTAATTCTGTTGAGCGGAGGAGAACTTGTACAGAAATTACAGATGATTAGAAAGTGATCACTACCAACAGTGTTGTCAGTAACTGTCCAGTCTATGAGAGGAAATATTGTTGGAGAACAAACTGTTAGATCAATGGCAGAGCTTGAGCCAGATGGTACATGAACATATGTGTGATCACCGGTGTTTAAAATAGTTAGATTGTGTTTATCCAAGAATTTCTCAATTATTTTTCCTCTGCAGTCAAGTTGTTGAGAACCCCATAGGGGGTTATGGCCATTCCAGTTGCCCAGAATACAGAAAGGAGTGGGTATTTGTCCTACTAGGTCATCTAAATCAGCAAGGGTGTAAGCGTGGTTTGGTGACAGATACAATGAGACTAATGTTATCGTTATGCCAATGGTGATATGGGATGCAATTGCCTCCAACGGCGTTTGCAAGGGAACAGGTCTGGAGGGAATTGAAGAGTTTACTGACAGCGCTACTCCTCAGTGTGCTGCATTAGAGCAGTTTCTATTTTTTCTATACATGGTGAAGTGTTTAATTGTTATAGATACTGCATTCGTCAGATGTGTTTCTTGTATGCATGCTGCAACCTGCTGCATAAGCTTGCTTTCTTGCATCAAATGCCTCTACTAATGCTAATGCAACGTGCTTATATTCACTTAGGAGATCGTAGAGGTCATCTAAATTAGCACGAAATCCGCGACAATTCCATTGAATCACTGTGTGCATTGTTTGGTTTTAAATGGAGGGTTTGGTTTCTTACGGCGGATTTTTTTGTTTGCACTTGTCTACTCTTGCTTTTTCTTTTTTTGGGAAGACTGGCCTACCCGTGTCAATGTCATCCTCTGGATGAATCTCAAGAATTGAATCATCTTCATCTATCTTTTCATCAATATCCATGGTATCGGATATAAATTTAGTAGCGTTGCTTCCTTCAGGAGTATTGGCTCGTTCATTTGGTTGTTCATTAGGCTTCTTATCCGGAGGTATTGTTACAGGAGTATTTGCTTCTCGAGTAGCATATTTCGGAATAGGTTTTTCCTTTCATGAGGAGAGGAGTGATTTAGCCCAACCAGATATTGAGATATTTGGAGGGACTGAGCAGTCTGTCCGAGTTTCTACTTAGCCGTTGGGTAACTGAAGCATATGTAGGTGACTTAGCAGGTACTGAAAAGTGTTTTTTAGCTTCTTGATAGGATACTTTCTGCTCAATCTTATATTTTTGAATATTCTTTTCTCTTTTCCATTGAGGGCATTCCTTAGAGAAGGCAGAGTAGTTACCATGGCAGTTAGGACAAATTTGCACTTCAGTGTTACAGTTTGTGTGTGTATGCTCTTCTGATCCGCAGTTAGCACAAGTGGTTACACCTCTGCAGACAGCTTGGGAATGACCAAATTTTTGGCACTTAAAGCACCGGACTGGATTTGGAATGTATGGTCTTACTTGGCATCTAAGATAACCAGCTTTAATAGAAGTAGGTAGATTTGGTGTTTTGAATGTTAGGATCACCGTCCGTGTGGAGGCAGGCTCTCCATCTCTTTTAATAACAATTCTTTTGGCTTGTACCACATTTTGATCTCTTAGTTCATGCACAAGTTCATCCTCTGATACGTTTAATAGATCCCACTCTGATATTACCCCTTTAGAGGAGTTTAAGGTGGCATGTGGGGTAACCTTCGTGGGAATTCCACCGAAAGTAGATATTTTCAATAGCCTCTCAGCATGTCTATGTTTGGTCATTTCAATCAATAAATCTCCGGATCTTAATCGGCAAACCATTTTTGGAGGGCCAGCCACATTTTCGAGACATTTCTGTATCAAAAATGGGGACAGCTTACTCAATGGTTGGTCTGTGGAGGAGTGTAGTATTAGAAAGAGTGGTGTGGTCTTATCCGTTCCTTCTTTTTTTTGTCTCTTAGCATGGGATACATTTGTGTCGTCATGATCTGGATTATGTTTGTCTAGCTTTGAATCATAAGATCCACACGAGGACTGTTTATTTTTGTCCATCATTGCTCCTTTTTGCCCTGGGAGGGTGTCTTTCTTCTCCCAGGTTTCCAGCCCCACCATGTGGAGGCAGGAGCGGTGCCACCAGTGACCAAGCGATAAAGTAAGGTTATTTGTTAGTACGTTAGTAAGTTAGTCCTATGTACAAGAAGAAAGGTGTCTTTCCTTTCTATTAGGTATGCTAGCTTCTTTACTTTAGAAGAGTAAAATTATATAACTCTGTAAAAATGAAAAATAATACTATAAGTATCTGCCGCTCTTTACGAAAAACGCTTGGAAATCACTATAATCACTCATTTGGCACTCGGGGCCTATTCAGATATGATTCAACCAATGAATAATATATCAACCAATTAAAAGCATTGTGGACATAAGCGACCTCTGAACAAGAACAAATGCGAGGGAAAAAATATATATATTCCTTCCCATAGAACAACTATGGGAACAACTTTTTCAGAGCGTAAGACACAGATCAATAGCTCTATGGAAAGTGCCTAATATGTACTTATACACATAAGCTCAAAATAAGACATCTCATTAGTATATCCCCCAACTTCCTAACAATAGTATGAGGGCAAATATTTTCATGCCATAATTTTATAGCAATAAAAATAGATCTACATATATACTTAAATATAAATTTAAGAGGGAAACCATTTTTACTAAGCTTGCTAATAAATTCTGTCAGTGAAACTAAAATGTTATCGATACTACTGTGTATTCTTATTAATCTTAATCCTTGCAGAATTATATTACTATGAATTCTGCGGGAAATGTTTGAATGTCAATGCGTGAGACTGACTGTCTCAAATTTAAAATCTCTACATTTGCCATATACTTTAGTATCTATTTTCTCAGTAGTAATTTTAATATCAATATCTAGAAATGTGGCTGCCAAAAAACTCTATTTGTACAGTCAAGCTCCAAATCCGTAGGATAAAAAATAGCCATATTTTGTAAAAAATTTGGCTCATTAATAGCGATAAGGTCATCGATATATCTATAAAGTACAGTATTATTATTAAACTTACTTTCATAGTGATGCAAATATAGATTAGCCACAATACATGAATTACATGCACCCATTGCTATACCTGTATGCTATCTATATACTGTACAATCATTGACAATATAACAATTAAATAAACATAAGTCTATTAAATTGTCCCAGTAATACTTATCACAAGAAATAACACTATTATATGCATTATAATATTCATTCAATACCATTTTTAAATTATCATGCGATATACTTGTAAAAAGATTTTTAAAGTCATACGTACCGATATGCCTAATATCTGTTGTATTTGTATTCAGGTAATTCAATACCTTTCTGTTATTTAAAATAATCTTAGAATCTCCCACATTATCCAATACTATTTTAAACAAAGATTCTAGCTTTTTATGTGGTAATTCTACATAACTATCTCTACAAGAAGTTATAAACCTAAATGCGACAGGGGACTTGTGAAATTTGGGGATCCAATGTACGTATGGAAATTTAGCAGTTAACTTAGCAGTTAAGTTTTAATCTTTTATTCATAGCAATCAGTCTTTTGCTGGTAATATTACTGTTAGTATCCTCTTTCCTGTATTTAGTACTGTTGTTAAGCTCTTTAGCTAAAGTAGCAGTATAAAACTTTTTACAAATAATACCATAGTTATTAGCTGCTTTGTCAATAGCGGTGATAATAAATCTTGATTGCAAATCCGATAACAAAAACGTAAATTTAAACTTACAGTTATTATGTATACTATATTTAGTATATAACAATATGGAAATGATAAATGGCTGGCATATAACTACAGAAACAGATAGTGTATGTTGTTATTGATGGCATATATATTGAGAGGTGCTAGTTCCTTTGACATCCCTTTCGATGTAAGCCTTATTCAGTAATGACATTTTGGTACTTTTGGTTTGGTATTTTGTAAATACTGAATTATTGGATTTGGTAAGACTTCACTACATATAGAGACTGTTAGGGTCCTTTGTAGGTTATGGTTATTCACCTCTATCTTAAGTTGCTTATGTAATGTTCAATCATTTCTGATGGCATTAATTTGTCCTCACTAATTTTTATCAGTTTTTAAGAATATTTGGATATTAGTGAAATTACTGCATTTTTTATTAAAATGCACACACACACACACACACACACACACACACACACACACACACACACACACACACACTAAAATAATATAAATGATTTAATATAACTGTGGTTAATTAAGTTTTGATCATCACTCCATCCTCACAAAAAACCACCTCTTACAAGATATTTCTGTTTATTTTTCAGGTCTCAGCTTTTATACTGAATATTATCAGAGGGGATCAAATGTCACCCCTTTGGATAGCAAAGGTTTGGGGGAAGCACTACATTGCAGAGTGCTGTGGTACAAAAACAATTCTTCTGCAACGGATACATTGTGAACAAGTGGCCAAGGTCAGTGAGTAAGCTTACAAAGAGAAACCATAGGAGTCACAGAAAACCAGCTGGATAAACCAACCCATCATTTCAAATACTGATATTACTGAAGCATGCAAATTCAAAAATTATGGGGTGAGCAGTTAACAAGAATGGTAAAAAGATCTAAGAAACTTAACATGTTACATAAAACGGAATTTGGGGAATTTTAAACAACTACCACTAATAAAGCTGGTAGTTTTAAACAACTACCAGCAATAAACTGTCTCAAAAGTAAAGAAATGACTACACAGAAATACTAAAATGCTCATCTGTTTCATCCTTTTATCTTTTTTTGATTGACAAAGGCTGTGCAGAAATTCATTTCAGCATTATTTAAAAAAAAAAAAAAAAAAACCAGTTAGCTACAAAATGTGTGCATCAATTAATACAATAAATAAATGGCTTGTACTTATGACTATGTTAGATGTAACTTAGCACTGATTAACAAATTACTTGTTAATAAATTTATTGTTCATTTGCCCAAAAGTCAGCCTGTAAATAGACAAATACCAAAAAGGATATATTACCCAACATACCTGCCCCTGCATCTTTGGTATAAATAGTGAAGTTGCATGGCTCTCCTGCAACACCATGAGTAAGACCAGGGCCATAAGCAGTCACAAAACCACTGGTAATGGTGTCAACATGGAATTTAAAGGGACTTCCTGAAAAATACCACATAAAACAAATATTATATATGTTATATATCATATAAGATATATATATATATATATATATATATATATATATATAAAATGCAATAAACTACTTGAAATTATATGTTTATGGTTCTAGAAGAAATTAATATCAGTTAGATAAGTCCTAAAATAGACTTACAAACAAATATATACTGAGTAATTGTTTATTATGTACAATCTCACTATACAAGAAATCAAATATGACATCAGAGACAGAGTTATGTGGAGCTGCTTCTTACGGTCTGGACTAAAAATGTGGGTTGTAGGGAACAACCATCAATGCCAAGTCATACACTGACATCTTGGTCATTCTGTGGTGCCTACACTCCATTAGTTGCATGGAAATGGTCTCTCCATGCAAACCAGATTTTTTACACTACCTCCATTGCAGTTAGTGTAAAAACCTAACTGTATGGAGATAGATCATTTTTCAGGTAAAACAAAGTTTAACAACTAACCTGTCCAGCTCACAGTCCAAACCTGAATTTGATCAAACATCTTTGGAATGAACTGGAATGCAAGATCAGAGCATGACAGATGATATCAAACACTCCTTTTCTACAGCTCAACTGATTACCATGCTGAAAAAGGAATAACACAAAACTGGTCAAAAGTGTACTTTCTATGGATTGATGTTGTCACCAGGGCCAAAGGTGGGCCTGCATCTTATTAATTTATTAAAATTAATAAGTGCAGACGGGCTGCCAGAGCAGGTCATGGAGTTTTGTCAATGATATATAGGAATTTTGCTAGTAGAGACAAGGTGATTATCCCTTTGTATAAAGCAATGGTCAGGCCACACCTTGAGTACTGTATACAGGTCTGGAGGCCTCATTTTAAGAAGGATGTAGAGTTGCTAGAATGAGTACATTGAAGGGCAACAAGATTGGTGAAAGGAACAAAAGGGTGCGCTTACGAAGAAAGGCTTAAGTTCTGAAAGTTACAGCATCTGGAGACTAGGCACCTGTGAGGTGATCTGATTGAGGTGTATAAGGCCTTGAATGGTTTGAGCAGCTCAATGCTGATGGGATACTTCCCGCTTGATCAGATTAGGAACCTGAGAGGGCACAGATTCAAACTGAGGAAAGACAGTTGTAGAATAGATGTGCGAAAGTTTGCCGGTAGTTGACTGCTGGAACAGACTTCTATCTGTTGTTGTGGAAGTTGATAGCTTAAATAAATTTAAGGCTGAACTAGACAAACATTTGGAGTGACCGGATGGGTGAAATGAGAAGGGTTTTTTTTTTTTTTTTTGGCTGATGCTCTATAAGCTTGCTTTTTTGCATTAATTGTGACATTAGTCACAAATGATGCTAATATTGGTGCCCAAATACTTTTGGCATTCCACAACTGCTGAAGTGTAATGGGACCCCACTCCAATTGTAAGAAATGATTATGAAATATGCAATTTGTTTGGCTTACAAAGGTAAGCAAGTGCTAACCCAGAATTCATTTAAAATGTGTAAACTGAATGATTAAAAAATGGAAAGAAAACAGAATTTCAGAAGGGAATGAGAATTGGATGTCATGTAGAGATATATCTGTGCTTGCTATTTCTCAGGAATTAAAACATTCCAAAGTTGACAAATGGCAACATGCTAGAGAAATGGAGGTCCAAAGCTGATGCACCCAGAGATACCAGGTTATCTCACCTCACCAATCAGAAACCTTGGGTTTCTGATCTAGAGTTCTGAGTTTGGAGCAGAAAGTGACCACTAGAAATCTGTAATTGTTTCTTTGGCACATAGGGAATTGCATGCCAAAATTTTTCACAGAATTGTTTCATCCTGAAAGCTGGTAATATATATATAAAAAAAAGAACATCAACTAACGTGATGAAAGACATAAAAGACCTAGACTGCAGATTGATGGAAATCATTTCTAAGGAGTGACGAGTCATACTATATGCTCTTCCAGTCTGATGGATGTTTTAATGGATAATGCCTGAAGAGTGCTCACTACCAGGGTGCAAGGCAACCAGGTCCTAGTATACCTAAAAATATCTTGAGGATACTATTTTGTCCCATTTTTCATAGGAATCAATTTTTTTCAAATGAAATATATGCAGCTAAATTAATAATATATAATTTTGTTAATTTAGCATACCAAATAGAATTACTGAATAAATAGATGCATATATTTTACATCTAACATTGTTGAAGTGTGAGGACTTTGTAATAATGCAGTGATAGAAACTTATGTTCCACTCACTCAGGTCCTACTAACTTATATAGTTTTGTGCTGCTGCTTTACCTAAAATAGTCAAAGTAAGAAGAAGCATTTTATAATTATTGATAAAACGGAGCACTGAATATTTTATTTTTAACCCATTCAGCAAAATACCTACATGTGAATAAGTTTATAAGAGAGAATGAATGTTCAAGGGAATGGACAATTAACAACAAAAATAAATAAATAAAGGAGAGATTGCCTTGATGATAAAGATTAACATTTTTAAGTATTGGACATGGTTGTCATGCTGATATACACTGAGAGATCACTGAATTATGACCACCTACCTAATACTTCGTATGCCCTCCTTTTGCCCTCAGTACAACAGCTATCCGACATGGCATTGATTCAACAAGATGTTGGAAGTGTTCGGGAGGTATGGCCAACTAAGCTGTGTGTAATGTTGTCAGCAATGCTTAAATGGAGGTGGTTGGTGTATCCAGATGCCTGATATGCCTTTCCATAGTGTCCCACAAGTGCTCTATGGGATTGATATTGGCGGAGTTTGGAGGCCAATCGATATGCTGGAAGTCAGAACTGTGTTCCTCAAACCATTCCTGCACAACAAGTGCCCGATGGCTTGGTGCATTGTCATCTTGGAAGACACCACTGCCATTCGGGAAAAAGTGTAACATAGTGGGGTGTACACAGTCAGCAAGCAGTTGACAATAGCAGAGACCACTGATACGTTGTTCCACATGCACCAGGGGTCCAAGTTCCTGCCAGTGAAACATGCCCCACACCATACAACCACCTTTTTTTTTTTTTTTTTTTTTGATTTGGTAGTTGTTGGCGCATCGGCTTCTGTGGCCATATTGCACCTCCCAAGGTTTTTGCAGTACTTTGATCCAAGCCCGAGGCGGGAATCGAACCCGCGACCTTTGGGTTGCCGGGCAGGTACTTTACCCACTCGGCTAGCCCGGTTGGCTCTACAACCACCTCCACCGGCCTGCACTTTTGATACCATGATGGATGAAGAGCCTCATGTTGTTGATGCCAAATCCATACATGACCATCCACAGTGTGGAATAATTAATATGACTCATCCAACCAGCACACCTTCTTCCAGTCTCTAATGTCCAACTTGCATGCTCTTTGCACCAGGCGAGTCATTTATGCTGATGAACCTTGGTTAGAGTATGCCATAGGGGTTGTCTATAGCTCATATGCGCAGCGCATAGTCATGCCAGATATTGTTCCGGGTTGGCCCATGTTGTATTGGGTAGTCAACTCTTCAACAGTGCTGTGCCTATTCACCTGTATGGTTCATCGGATCCGTCACTCACCTCTAACATCACCCTTTCACTGACCTTTTCAGTTTTGCCATCGGGTCATTATTTGACCATTTTGACGCCAGTCCTGGTACACTTTAACTACGGCAGCTCTCAAACAACCCCACCAGTTCAGCCATTTTGGAAATCGAAGCACCAGCTTTTCGAGCATCCACAATCTGTTCTCTATATGTCTGATAAATCTTTCCTTTTACCCATCATGTTCAGAATTTTACTACCTACTGAACCACTGACACCTAATCTATGCTACATAGGTCGACTAACTGCGCACTCTCGTACCTCACGTGGCGAACGGATCACATTCAGTTTTCATAATTCAGTGTATATCACGCAGTGTATAAGCTCACTTGAAATGAAAGTATATAAGCAAAACTGTGTAATGTTATACCATTTCAAAAAATGCTATTCCTCCCTATATGAAAAGATCCTAGTAATAATTCTATTCTACCCCACCAAACACACCTGAGGGTGTTATGCCTGGACGAAATGTTTCCTCAGGTTTTTGAATTTTGAAATGGAATATTTTACAAAGTGGAATGCTCATTAATAAACTATCTTATTTTAAATAATCAGGTTTATACATGACTACTCTAATGCATATAATGAACCAGAACAGTGCTCTAAGCCCTGCTGAAAAATTAAAATAAAGTGGTGTTAGTAGTTTTGGACATTTTTCAAACCCATTCTTTTAAGTAACATTAAGAAAAACAGGTACTGTTTCTTTAAAAAATGTGATCAAATAGAACAATACTCAAAAGTTATAAAGCTGTGCCAACACCCTGTTTTTAAAATTTCCTTCACATCATGCCAATGGGAAAATATTTTATTTGAGCATAAAGAGACAGAAGAGCAAAATCAACTTGAAATTTCTACAATGGAAGTGATTCTGCAAGTGGCAATTGATCACAAATTTATTTTCCTGCAGTTTTATAATTAGGGACAGTCTGTCCATATAGAAAACTTAGACAGTCACCTAGAGCACCAAATTCACAGAAAAACAATTTAGAATTTAAAAGATGAAAAAACACAAAATAACAATATCATTATTTCAGTTCTTGTATGCACGCAGAGGGAATATTAATTAGGTTTCCAGAATTTGATAAAGCAATTTGGAATGATGATTATGTTTAAAAATAAACATGTTCAGGTAATTTTTCTGATTGTTTCCCCCTTACCCCCACTTTGTGACCTCTATTTCACTTTTCTTTATAAATTGTATTGTATTTTGATGTTTGCATTCCTGTTTTCTTATATAAAATGTGACAAATGTATCTGGATTGGATTTTTGTGTTCCTACATTTAAATTGATTGATAATTTTAAGCAATAACAGAATTATCTTTCTATTTGTACACTGTTTTATAAAATAATTGCTAATTTAAAATTAAACGATTGATTTTTTTATAGCTTGGTTCCAGAAATGCTCCCATTTTTCTTTTTTGCAGTGCATTTTGTCCTAATATTTTCATATTTAGAATTTATTTTATTCTGATTTTTGTCCCTGAAAATCTAGTCGCCTTACCTGAATGTGTTGTCCAAGCTTTGAATATGGGAGACTGTGTCATGGACCAAGTCTGCTGTTTCTAATGTACAGAACCATGAATGCTCATCATCCGTTAATGTTCGGGACAATTGTATGTGGTCAGCAGCCAATGGTATGACAAATTGTATATATTTACACATCACTGCAATAAAAAAAAAGCTATGGAAACTGATAGAAATGATTAATAAATCTAACCTGATACCTAACATATCCTCATATGTCATGGTATGGACATTATCCACTGGGTAATGGAGTTGGGTGGGCAGTTATCAGGCCATGAAACCGTAAACAGCATTCTGTTTACACCTTATGGGTGTCATTGCAAACCAGTTTGATTAGTATTTTAATTTCAGTTATAATATATTAATATTATAGATTAAATTCAAAAATAGCAAAGGCTTAGTTTTTACAGTACTCGCCTTGATCGAGCTGCAATTTTTATTAGGGTGAATAATAAGAGATAGACTAATTTTAGGGTGATTAGTTTTTAAGTTAAGGGGATAAGTTATGGGTAAATGATAATTACAATGGAAACGGGATTAAAATATGCGCAAGGAAGTAGAAGTGCCCTTGGTTGTCATGAAGTTGATTTAAATTAATATTCTAAATTGTAAATAAGCCAATAGTCGTAACGGTGGACTTTCGTTAAAATGTCTTCAGTTGGCTAGTTAAGCGAAAGGGAAGGCGTACTGTATTTAAGAAGAATTTTGTAATCCCATGATGCACTTAGCCACATGCGGGAATCTCAGATTGGCAAGATTCCAAACCAGAGAAAGATTGAAGGGGAGTTTCGTATTTAAAATGTTTAAGTCGGGAGTGGTGACGGAACCACTCTATAATAAGGGCTTCATATTGTAGGATTTTGTAACTATTTTTTAATTTTAATATGGTAATAGCTGAATCAACTGGGGGGGGGTATGGTTGTTTGAGTGAACATGTAATGTGTGTTTCAGTGCTGGATTGTCCTGTTCTGAAACTATTGTAATGATAATAAGCCCTTGTATTAGAGGAATGGGTTGAACCGAATTTGGTTGTGGTACTGCCAATATAAAATGCATTACAATTTTGTTGACATTTAATATGACCTTTTTATCTTTAATTCAGAGCCTGGACACAAGAAATGTATACATATGATGTATCTCTGTATAGGTTAAACTTCACACTTATTTCATGATCAAACACGTGTAATTAACGAAATATCTATAACACATTTTTAAGTACAATTGCTACCATATACAATACAATGGAAGTCCATTATTATGAGTGTGGCGCATAATGAGAAGTCTGCCAGAACAAGCTTTACTAGCATTTGCAATGTGTTATGTTTTTATTCATCAAAATTATAGAAACAAGTTTGTGACTTGAATGTGTGAATGCACAAATGAAGTGTTTCAACTTGCTGTTTTTCTATTTCGACTTTTGTAGAGCAGCATGCAACATTTAATTGTAAATGTTTTTGCCAGGTGAACTGTGCATTTGTAAAATGCATAGTGCTTAAAATTCTATCAAGGTTGCTTAACATGTAAGGCACATTTTAAAACATATTACAGAGATGGGGAAAAAAGTATCATTTGAACTAAAATTTTAAATTATAAATGCCTGCAAGAACAGTAATGCCAGCAAAAATGATATCAATATGAGGTATGGATTACCTTGTCCCTCTTGAATATTCTTAAGAATAAGATGCCATTCTCCATGACAGCACCCATGGAAAAAGGAAAGTAAGAAGTGCTGCATCTTTATTACAATAAAGATTTTTATTATAATGAATGGAGATTAGAAGTGAGTACACAACAGATTATTTTTAATTTCCTGTGTTCTCTTCAGCACTATACTTGACTTGTAATTCAGATATAATAAAAATCCATTATAATGAATGTTCACTGTGGTGATTAGTCAACAGGCATTCCTAAACTGGACACCACTACTGGGGAGGAAAAAATTTCTTTTATCGTCAAAATTGTTTTCATAGTAGTAGTGAAAAACTTTCCCTTGCACAATCCACTTAATAACGATAAATGTGATATAGATTTTGGCAAATTATGGTACGCATACAAAGTTGGAACTGTTGCCATATTATACTCACCTGTCTATTTTGTTATCATAGAGAGCAATTACTAAGGTAAACATGGGTTACCATGATGTAAAATGTAATTAGCATTCCACTTTTTTTCCATCTATAACCTTGAACATCCCAAGACCCTTATTTAAAACTCTTGTTGGATATTAGACTGTCTGGTAAGACAGTCTAACATCATTTGTCTGGTAAGACATCTCTCCCCAACACTGACTCATTCAAGAACTTTCTTTCTTTCTTTTTTTAACTACTGTTTCTAATTGAATGAACTGTTTATAGATGTCTGAAGGAGCAGGGGACAAGCTAAAATTATAATGCTGTAATGCTTGTACGCCAGACAACTAAAAGTGTGAAAGACAGGGGATCTGTGATAGAAGACATGGTAGACATTAATTGGCACTTAAAAAAACCCCTTCTAAGTATAGAAAACCAATAGGAAAAAAAAAACAACAAACAGAAGAAAGCCTCCTTAGTGAGATTAACAGCTGTTTCTTTTACAAGCAAAATCAAATGCAACTGGCAAATAAGAATTCTATCAATTTATTTATGGATTGAAGCTTTAATGTATGTGGTTATGAAATTAATTGTAAATTTTTAAGAAGTTAATAGATTTGATTGATTTTGATGACAGATTCTTTAACCCTTCCCCTCCAAAATTTTGATAAACAATCTGAATTTCAGTTTAAAAGTAGATTTTTAAGTTATATAACACTCAAAAATGACAGTTAAAAAAAAAAAAAAAACACACCATACAATACTTGTAACAGAGTAAAAATATACACTATAGGTAGTCAGCTATTATATAATTAACTATGAAGAAACTATCACGTAGTAAAGGTAAAATTTTCAAACTTAAAGAAATACTAGAGAATGAGAAGTATACGAGTCCCCTCCCTCCTCTAGAAACAAAGTACTAGAGGGGGGAAGGGACCTGGATGGAACTTATAATGAAAAGATGAGAAGTAAAATCTGTTAATTTCCTTGAGGTTACAATTAATTTCATGACTACAATAAAGCTTCATATAAATAAACTAAAAAAATTATTATTCACCAATTACTTATGTATTTGATTATTAATATAAAAGAAAGAAGCAGCTATTAACTCAACTAATGATGTTTTTGTCTGTTCATAGTTTGTTCTCTACTTTTCTGACAGTAGAGAACAAATGGTTTTCTAAACTTAGCTAGATTTTTTTGAGTGCCAATTAATGTCAACCATGTCCTCTATCACTGATCCCTACTCCACTCTTTTAGTTTCTTCTGTTGTACAAGCATTCCAATTTTAGCATGTTCGATGTCCTTCAAACTGCTATAAACAGCTGATTCAGTTAGCAACTACAACAGAAACAAGGAATAAATTCATGAATGAGAGCTAATAGGAAAGGGAACACTGTTCCAGTGGACAAATGACAGTGACATTGAAGAGTTTTTAAATCGGTATCCCATATATTCAGAATAATGGACAGCAAAAGGTAAATACTTCCATTCCAGGTGCCTCCGTAGCCAGGTGGGCAGGAGCAGCAGTGCGTAGTACACGCTTCTTGATTAGACCGGGGTTCGAGCCCGTGACCACTAAATACGGAGGATGTGGAAAGGTCAGGGAATGACCACCGCATATCCCCAGAGCAATATGGCCTTAGTTGCTAATGCTCCTAAAAACCAAATAACAAACAAACTTCCATCCCATAACACTGATATCAATGAAAGTTAATTAAATTATTTGTTTTATAATCCAAATCATGTAATCAGTAAATTTTGCCAACATATAGCATATAAAATGCAAAAAAGGAAAAACTAATTCTTAATCATAAGATCTCAAACAAACTTTCAAATTTGTAAATTAAATTTTAAAAAAATTCAAACTAAAATAATTCTAAGTATAACAAATCAAAGGGATATAGTGAATTTTAGCCATAATTATTTAATGGAAAAAATATACAGTATATAAAAATTAAAAAGAAAATATTACTTTGTGCTTTACAGAATATCCACAGTATTCTACCTTAATAGCAACAAATGAGAGAAGGCAAATGTTATTCTATGAGTATTTCACATTTACCACTGAACACAGTTTAAACTACCCCATACACAGATATTTACCAATATTTTATGGTATGCTTTTTAAAAAAAAAAAAAAAAAAATTGCAGAAGCAGTTGTAAAACTTCACAGAAACTAGATTACAGAAAGTTTTTTAAAAGCAATGAGGGAAAAACATTCACTTTGTATACCTACCAGGAATATGCTCACGGTTGTATTTTATGTGCAATTCATGCAAACCTTCTTCTTTTGGCTCGTATTTTACACTAACTGTTCCATCCTGATTATCAATTACTGTAGGCTTGTCAACTTTTCCTGAGGGCATTTTTACTTCGGCTATATATGGAAAAAAAGAAGTATACCAGGCTTTAATTTCATATTTATTTTATGACCTATCTATACACATCATAATCTTTTTAAGCTATTTTTCAAGCTCTCTCTCTCTCTCTCTCTCACATACACACACTTTATGAAATAAATAAAATTAATTAAGAAATTCAAATCCTATTGTTACTGGGTGTGTACCAAAACGCATGGTGAACATCTGTACCAAAGTGCAGATGTTCAAATTCTCAACCATTTGTTTCTGGGCACAATTCAGACCAACAAATGTTCCCCAATGTAGCTGCTAGGACATCTCCACATGCATGTTTAATTTAATTCTTTATTATCAAAGTGTAGCTGGTTTCCTACCATGCTCAACATCCATTAGGTAGCTCCATAAATAGAAGTCAGGGAGAGTTAAATCAGGTAAACATGAGTGGGGGTCTACTTCCTCTTTGGTCTATTCATCAAGACAGGCACTGACATCACAATGAAAATGTAGGAACACTCCATCCTGTTGGCTGGTAGTAAACCACTTCATCCCCATACAGGTCATAAATTTCAGTCACAATCCATACGTTAAGCATGTGGAGCTATATATCACCAATTTATAACTGTACCATTAAAAAAAAAAAAAAAAGTCTGAAAATTCTCTGAATGAAGGAAAATATCAAATTAACTTGTGGTAAATTATTCCCTTCTCTACATGTACGTTTGGATTATAAGGGGAATAATGGACATAATTATGTTAGTTCACAGTACCACTAAGCTTGACTTGCATTATTCAGGAGTGTCAGTTTTCTGCTAGGTGTCTATGAAGAGTTTTTTTTTTTTTTTTATGAGAACCCCAAACAAGAGACGTATTAGAACCTATAGTACTTAGTACCGTGCTTGGGTTGGAGGTTGAGAAGACGAAAGAAGATATTTGTTGACATTGGACTTGAACTTCTGTAGATTGTAATTTTCAGGAAATACGTATGAAGGAAGGTTGTTCCAGAAAACGGCAGTTGAATGAATAAATGAGGAAGATGAAAAGTTGGTTCTGTGGGTTTGAAGTTGGACAGTAAATGGATGTTGGCTGGTGGTGGCACGTGTTCTGACTGTTTTGAAACAGAGCGAGCGGGAATTATAGAAGCCAATTCAGAAGAACAGTGCCCATGGAAGTATCTGTAGAAGAGGCATGCAGCAGAAACAGTACGTCTATGAGAAAGCGAGTGGAGAGACTCTGTTAGAGATGAATCATTAATTAACCTAACTGCCCTCTTCTGAATGGAATCAAGAAGCCTGAGAGAGGTTTTGGGGGCACCACCCCAGATGTGGGAACAATATTCCATGGCAGGGCGAATTTGCGATTTATACAGAGTGAGCAGCTGTTTGGAAGAAAAGTAACGCCGAGAGCGAAAGAGAAAACCAAGTTTTTTAGATGCAGAGGAAGCAATATTTGTAATATGCTTGTGCCAAGAGAGATTAGAAGTCAGGGTAATCCCCAAAAGAGATATATCATTTTGCTTAGAAATCGGAGTGTCACTAAAGATAAGCATAGGAGCAGAAGAATCCTTTTTGCGAGATATAAGACAAGACTGAGTTTTAGAAGGATTGAAATCAACTAAGTTGTCTTTGCCCCACTGGAGAATTACCTGAAGATCGGCATTTAAGGAATTGGCAGCAGATTTTCGAGAACTTGAAGCTGATTGAGCAGGACAAAGTTTCTCAAAATGGAAAGTTGAATGCAATGTGCTATCATCGGCAAAACTATGGATAGGATTTTCAGTCAAGAGAAGAAGGTCATTGATATACAAGAGGAAAAGAGTGGGGGAAAGAACTGAACCTTGGGGGAAACCGGCATTAGTGGAGAAGTTAGAAGACAGAGAGCCATCTACCATCACCCTCAGTGAGCGATCAGAGAGAAAACTGGATAACCAATTACTAAAAACAGTTGGCAAACCATAAGATGGAAGCTTGTTTAGAAGACCTTTATGCCAAACACGATCAAAAGCCTTTGAGATGTCAAGAGCAACTACTTGTGTTTCACCAAACCTTTCCATTGAATTAGTCCATAAATGGGTAACATAAGCCAGAATATCACCAGTGGATCGACACTGACGGAATCCATACTGGCGATCGTTGATCAGACGGAAGGTTTCTAGGCAGTTTAAGAGTTGGCGGTTAATTGATTTCTCCATTACTTTAGAAAGAGTAGAAGTAATTGCAATGGGACGATGATTGGATGGGAGGGATTTGTCACCCTTTTTAGGAACTGGCTGGATATGAGCAAATTTCCAAGCAGAAGGAAAAACACTTTTGGAATACGAAAGTGAAAGAAGGCGGCAAAGAATAGGAGTAAGTTCAGGTTTTGAGAACAAGTGGAGAAATACCATCAGGACCTGGAGCTTTCTTAGCATCAAGATTCATCAAAATCCTTCTGATATCCTTTTGACGGAAGACTACGGAGGCATTGAATGGAGCGTGTTAGGAATGGTGGGAGGTGTTTTACCAAGATCATTAATACATGAGCTGGAAGAAAAATGGGATGTAGCAGGTCAGCTTTATCCTTGGCTGAAGTGACAACAGAAACATCTGGTTTGGACAGAGGTGGGAGCAGAGATGGGCAAAAGTTGCGGCCAATAGCTTTGGCAAGAGACCAGAATGCTCGGCTACCATTAGGGCAAGAAGCAAGTTTTCTACTCTTAGCCTGTTCAAACTCTAGTTTGGACTGATTAATAACTGCTTTACAATTGTTGCGAGCTTTGCTGTAGGCAGAAAATGAAACTGAAGAATTAGAAACAAGCCAATTACGATATGCAACATTCTTCTCTTGGACAGCCTTAGCACATTTATTGGAAAACCAAGGTTTAGATAAAGGACGAGATTTTAAAGTGGAGTGTGGGATAAAGGATTCCATTCCTGCAAGAATAATTTCACTGACACGATCTGAGCAAACGTTGACATCAGAAGTTTTGAAACAGTAATCAGACCAAGGAAAAGAAGAAAAGAAGTCTCGCAGGTCATCCCATTTTGCATTCTTGTAATGCCAAACAATACGAGGTTGGGAATAGCCATGAGATAAAGGTTCCATTGGAGAAGAGACAATCACCAAGTTGTGATCTGAAGTGCCTAAAGGACCTCTCACTTCGACCTTGTACTTAGAAGGGTTGTTTGTGAGAAAAAGATCAAGCGTATTGGCTGTATGATTAGGATTGTCCGGTATTCTTGTAGGTAAATGAACAATCTGTGCTAGGTCATTAGTAATTGCAAAAGCCTCAAGCATCTCGACCTGCTGGGTCGGTGTGACTAGAAAATGGAAGCCAGCTGGAGTTGTAAACGTTAAAATCACCAAGGAAAATTACCTCACTGTTAGGAAAGTTGGACTGGAGAAAGTCAAGTTGCAAAGAGAGGAAGTCAAAGAGCTCCAAGTGATTAGTGGAGTTGGGAGAACGGTAGAGACAACAGATGAATTTGACACAATGAGGTAGAGAGATTTTAAGCCAGAGAAGATCAAAGAGAGGAGATTCCAAATTGCCAAGTCTCTGACAGGGAATATCAGAACAGACATATGCACAAGTACCACCTTTGAGGCGAAAGGAATCATACAGCAAATAATTTGGACATCTGAGACGAGAAGTAGTTGAATCAACTGATAACTGAGATTCAGCCAGGAAAAAGTACATGGGGTTTGGAAGACTGCAAGTGGAAATGGACATCGTTGAGATTGGAATTGAGACCACGTATATTTGTGAAATGAATTAGGAAGTCCTTGGGAGGTTTAGATCTTTTCGCAGATAAGCTTGCTCTATTATTTTGACAATTCATGGTGTATTCAATAGTAAGAAAAAGTGGGCGGGACATGCTGTATGAAGTAATGAAATTTTTGGATATGGCGTACATGTGGTAAGAATATACCCAGATCCTTGACATAACGTGGCCTCAACAATGCTCCCCGCATACACACTACTCGGACTCCCTCCAGTCACTATCTGGCAGAGTAGAGGTAGCAAGATTATACACTAGTTGATCCGGAAGCCTCCTAGAGAGTTACCAATAGGTTTGGTCCGGTGTACTATCTAGCAGCCGGCCTGCGAACACCATTTTAGAGCTGTACCCTCGAAATGTAAGGAATATTGGATCTCGCCACGACATTCATCATGACCTCAAAAATCATCGATCATACTGCATGATGTTAGAGATAGGGAAGGGTTGGCCAGAACTTAGCTCTAGAGACTAAACATGAGTTCCACCACTTCAAGCCTCCAATAAGCAAAGTGGTGATATTTCACCGGTTGATGAGAGTCTTCTACCACCTAGTACTGCCTGGTAACATAGAGGGGCGGCGTTCCTCCATGTGGTGTGGGCGCCACACCTCGACCCCTGTTTACGTTGGTTCACACCTGGGTGGTCACCCACCATGTACTTGTGCATGGAGGTTATACCCAGGATTACTAACAGTACCACCATCGTGAAGGTGCAAGCAGAGGATTTGGCTGTCATAGACCGTCCGGACTTCGCCGAAATTGGGTCCACTTGACTTAAGTGTCACCCGAATATCAGTTCCATCAGTGTTTTAGACTCCCAGGTAGCAAGAACAGCTTGTCTGGCATATCTGAGAGAATGTCTGTGACAACCTCAAGGACCTCAAGGAGTAGAGTACATAGCCTTGAAGGAATTAAAATGCAGGACCCATCAAGCTCTCAGTTGCCCAACTCAAAACCAGAGCTCACTCTTGTGCATCAGGCAACGTAGCGGCAATCTTCAGAGCAGAATGTGCTTGTCCTACAGGAGCTAGTTATTGTCGGTGACTATTGTCAGGGAGACAGGAAATATATTGTTCAAAAAGGATAGGTGGAATAAGACAGACAGGGTATGTCTACAATGTGCAAAAGCTGATGATGCTGTAGAGCAGATACCACCTTTTAAGGGCTCAAAAGGTGATATTGTTGTACATTGGCACTAATGACATTTAGAGTAGGAGATCTGCAGACTTACTTAACAAGGACAGGTCAGTGTTGAAAAAACTTGTGAGTTAGGGTTAAATTTTAAAACTGTCTGCAATCCTGCCCAGACGCAATAGAAGGGAGTATATAATAAGAGATTTTGTCAATCAATTTGGCCCTGGAGAGATTGTGCAAGGCTCATGGGATAGAATTTTTTCATTGTGGTCTGTGCTTGTTAACAGGAGAGCTTCTAGAGGGATGGGTTACATTTAAACAGAAAGGGTGCAAGAATATTTGCTGATGCTATTGAGGCAGTGTTAGGTGGGTCAGAAAACTGCTAGCTTGGGGGATTCATAGACTAATAGATTAACAGTAGCCGCAAGCAGAGGTGAAAGTATTCTTGCACTGCTTCTATTCGAATGAGCAACAGCCTGGGAAGCAAGGTGCTGGGAATTTCAAGGACTGCTGGGAGTCATCATGAAACAATTAAATACAAGGGATGTGTTAGGATAACTAAGAGTAAGAACAGGTGCATGTATACTTGCATGTACACCAATGCTAGGAGTTTAGTAAATAAAGTACATGAATTTGAACTGCTGATCAAGACATCAAATGCAGATATTGTTGGGATATCAGAGATATGGTGTCACACAAATATAGGAAATCCAAAATTGGAATTTGGGAAGTACAATGTATATAGAAATGACAGGCAGGACAGGAAAGGAGGTCGGGGTTATGCTGTTAAGAAACACATGTTAAGTACTGTGTGGTACTACACTTGTGGTACTACACCTGGGAGTAATTGCGCAGTCAGATATGAAGTTTTCTGAGCAATGCAAATAGACTGCAAGGGCAGGTCATGGGGTTTTGTCAATGATATACAGGAATTTTGTTAGCAGGGAAAAGGAGATGATTATCCCTTTGTATAAAGTAATGGTCAGGCCATGCCTTGAGTACAGGTCTTGAGGCCTCATTTTAGGTAGGATGTAGATTTGCTTGAGTGCGTGTGTGAAGAGAAGGGCAAAGAGATTGTTGAGAGGAACATAGAGGTCCTCTTACGAAGGGACGCTTAAGTTCTGCAAACTGCAGCGGCTGGAGACTAGGCACCTATGAGGTAATCTGATTGAGGTGTATAAGGGCTTAATTGGGTTGAGCACTCTGAATTCTGATGGGATTCTTCCGCTTGCTCAGATTATGAATCTAAGGGGGCATAAATTAAAATTCAGGAAAGAATTTGAAATTGACTGGAATTGTAGAATAGATGTGCGGAAATTTGCCTTTAGACAGCGGGTGGTTAATTGCTGGAACAAACTTCCGCCTGTTGTTGTGGATGTTGATAGCTTAAATAAATTCAAGGAGGAACTGGACAAACCTTTAATGGAAATGGTTGTGTGAATTTTTTTTTTTTTTTTTTTTTGGCTGATGCTACATAACCTCATACACTTGCTTTCTTGCATCACATTCCTCTATTACTATTGCATAGAATTTAAGTGAGTGCATCCAGTTTATGTGGGTGGACAGTGCAATTTTGAGTCAGTTTGGTGTGAAATAAGCAATGGGAAAGGGAAAATGAGTATAATAAACAACTGTACAGAGAAATAGAGTGGGCCAGTAAATCAAAGTATCTTATAATGGGGTATTTTAATTTCCCAGATATTGACTGGAATTTGTAGGTTTGTCACTTGCACTAGCAAGCCTTTTGTGGATTTATTGGATAATCGTTTTCTACAGGAGCATATTCAAGAAGCAACCATTACTGATAGATTAAGAGTAATACTCTTAATCTATCAGTAGTGATTCTTCATGCATTAAGAATCTACATATAAAGGAATCACTAAGTGAAAGTGATCACAGTGTGATGATGTGGGATTTACTCAAGGATGTAACTACCATAAGGGGTAAAGGGAAGGGTTTTTACTTTTGCAAAGCCAACTACAGTGGTCTCAGACAGTTTTTAATTCTATACAGTGAGACATGCTGATGACGTTACCAACAGCAAATTCTAAATGGGAAGCATTCAAGGAATTAACCTTGGATGTTAATAAGCTTTTCATACCAACTAAGAAATATTGTTCAAGGTTTAGATTTAGATGCCAGATGAACTAATGAGACTCGTGGCAGAGAAGAAAAATGCATGGGATGCATATAAATTATCAGGTGACAGCAGTCTGTAATCAACTCACAAATGAGGTTAGGCAGGCAAAGGCAGATTATAAGAAATCTTTGGCAAAGGATGCAAAGAAAAACAGCAAAGATTTCTTGACTTATGTAAACTCTAGAAGGAAAGGGATGAATCAGGTTGGTCCACTTGATAGTGGTGGTTGGTTTGGTTTTTTGGTTTTTTGGTTTTTTTTTTTTTTTTTTAGGAGCATTAGCAACTAAGGCCATATTACTCCGGGATATGCGGTGGTCATTCCTGACCTTTCTGCATCCTCCGTATTTGGTGGTGATGGGCTCGAACCCCGGTCTAATCAAAAAGCATGTGCTACGCACTGCTACTCCTTCCCACCTGGCTACGGAGGCGCCATTGATGGTTGGACTGCTGATGATCCTGCTGAGGTAGCTGACAAACAGAATGAGTATTTGCATCTACATTTACACATGTAGGGAAGTGGAGGACTGAAGCATATCAAACTCAGCAAGGAGTTAAATGGTTCTGTAATTAATGAGAGCAAAGTGGAGGAGAAATGACTGAATTTAAACATAAGAAAGGCACCTGGGGTGGATGAGATATATCTAGTTATATCGAAGGAGGTAACAAAGGATGTGAGCAGGCCCTTAGCCATAATTATGAGAGCTTCCTTGGACTCAGGGGAGGTTCCCATGGACTGGAGATGTGAAAATGTGTCCCCAATTCACAGAGGATCAAAGGGTGACATGATTAATTACAGACCTGTTATTTTAACTTTTGTTCTGGGGAAAATAATTGAGATACTGGTTAAAGAAGCACTGCAGGATCATCTAGACAAGACTGCAGTTACAGTTCAGTCACAGCATGGGTTTGTTAAGGGAAAGTCTTGTCTGACCAATATGATTGGATACTACGATGTGGTTACAAAGGAACTGGATGCAAAAAATAATGTTGCTATCATATACAGGCAGTTCCCACTTTACGAGTGTTTTTTTTTTTTTTCAAGTATCAACAAAATCGAAAATATGAACATTAATTGCAAAAAATGAATGTTAAATATTCATAAATACAGCATTTCAAACAATGTGCGTAGCTATATAGTACAGTGCAACCTGCTTTACAATATTAATCCATTCCAGAAACACCATCGTATCGTGAAAATATCGTAATGTTAACCCAATAACACATTGTTTTTTCGTTATTTGTTTCAAGACCTTGGAAGTTGAAATTTTCGCTGTATAACTATGCTATTTATCTCTCTAATAGTTCATTTTTATAATGTAAATTGTATTTGTTACCAATTCAAATCATTAAAATGTACTACATTTTCATCGTTATCATATGTTCTGTTATAAGATTCAATTTTGAGTGGTTTTGTTGATATTTTTCTAAAGCACATTTCTGGAGGTCACGACCATAAAACAATAAAAATAATTTGCAATTTCTGGTTTATTGGGCTTTTCTATTAGTGCAATAAATTATAAAGAGGTAGTAAATTTGATGTTATTGCATTTGCAAAAATACCGATAGCTGGAATTGTGTGGGTTTTTACGTTATTATGGTGAAATGTGTTCCCGTTCACTGAAATCTTTAATCATATAAAAAAACATAAATTTTCAGAAACTTCTCTTCATTCCCTTTTTTTCAAGTTTCATAAACTTGTTACTCTGTGCGAATCGTGTTAGTTGCAATCTCACTTGGGCATATTGTGTTAGTTGCAATTTGTGCGTGCAGTTAAAAAATGCTTATGCATACTATCCTGACATTTATAAAGAAGACAACTCCTTGTGCAACAAACCAATGAGTGCTGACCCAACACTGAGTGATCAACGAGTGTTGCATTTAGTTGATGATGAAAAATAAACATTCTTTAAAATTTGAAAGTCGTAAATAATTTCTTTAAATTATAATTTGCTTGATTTTACAGGCTATTTCATTCTCAACAATGAAATTAGCTAACTAATTTCATTGTTGAGAATGTAACCCCTGTTTTTAACATTATGCCTATGGGAAACATATTCCTGCTTTACGAGTTTTTTCTTTACGAGCACACACTAGGAATGAATTTACTCATAAAAGTCGGGAACTACCTGTACTTGGATTTTAGGAAAGATTTTGACACTGCACATGGAAGACTACTGTACAAATTGGAGCAGTATGGCATTAAGGGCAAGTTGTTGCTATGGATAAAGGGATCTTTGTGAACTAAAGTGTGGAGCCCCCCATGGTTCGATGTTAGGCTCATTTTCGTTTTCTGTATTTATCAATGATATTGATGAAGGTATAGTGGAATCTCGTTAATACAAAGTTCAAGGTACCTAACTTTTCACGTTTTGTAATAACAAGGTTTGTAGTAATGAGGTCCCCCAAAACTGTCAATTTTACTGGTTTTTTTTTTTTTTTTTTGGTACATACTGTATATCTAAGAATAATAATAAATAATAATAATATCAAAAATAAATTAATAAAATAAAATAATAAAATAAAAACGAAAAGCCTTGTCTAACAATACAGTAATAGGAATAAAATTTTTAAAAAAATTTTATTTGTAAGATAAACTAAGAGAAAAGCAATATTAACGGAAATGAAAATACTGTACAGTATATATTTTGATATATACAATATTTTAGTTTCACAGTAAAAAGAATTGCAATCATAATATAAAAGGAGACATACAAACCATTAACTTTTTAATAAATTAACCTAATTTAAAGAAAGAATCCAATGTTGTATGCACAGTTTTTGTCCTATATGCATTTTTAACTACAATACAGACATTATCAAATGCAATAGTTGTTTCTTTATCAACGTTACTGCAGGCCAATATGTTCATTTTGGGCAACTCCATTATGCATTTTGGGCATCTTTTTTAGATGGCAGTGTGTGCACTGCTTCACTTTTACTGTCACTGGTAACAAAAACATCACCGTTTTGTTTGGTACCCAGCAGCTAGCTCTTCTGGTGTTGGCACTGCAGTGGTAGCAACTTCATCATCCACCTTCACAAACACTTCAAATTCGCCAACCAAATCCATATGCTCCTTCAAATTCCTCCATTCCTCACTGTTGCTATCACATTCGTCTGCTGGACCATGTTTTTCAATTATGTTCTCTCCAAAGCCACTCTTTCTGAAGCAGTTGATTATTACACTTGATGTAATACTTTCCCAAGTAATAACAAGATTACGGATAGCATCCAAGACATTCTAATTTGGCTGCAAATTGTTCCCTCCTTCTATGTTGCAGATCAAGTACCTTATCAGGCAGGCTCTATATGCTCTCCTGAGGTTAAAAATAATGCCTTGATCCAGTGGTTGCATTCAACTAGTGGTATTGGGTGGTAAAAACAACAGCCGTATATTTGTCAACTTAAGTGTCTT
Source organism: Mastigoproctus giganteus (assembly GCF_048544385.1). NCBI lineage: Eukaryota > Metazoa > Arthropoda > Arachnida > Uropygi > Thelyphonidae > Mastigoproctus > Mastigoproctus giganteus. The sequence continues at coordinate 237,357,740 of NC_143579.1, read as the reverse complement.
GGCAGAATGTGCTGTCTAGAATCATCAAAATGTTTCTTTTCTGAAGCCATTCTTCTGTCCAATTTTGATAACCAAGACTGAAAAATTTTGACTGTAAGCCAAGCACTTCTATTGGCCTCATAATCACAGGGAAGTTGGTTAACTGCTTTGAAACATCTTGGCTTGGAAAACTTACCAATCACAAGTGGACATAGTTTTGTACTGCCAACTGAAATGCAGCATAACAGAAGAGTAAATTCAAAATGAGGAAAGACAGTTGTAGAATAGATGTGGAAATTTGCTTTTAGCTATTGCTGGAACAAACTTCCATCTGTCATGGAAGTTGACAGCTTAAATAAATTCAAGGCAGAACTAGGTAACGTTTTACAGTGAATGGTTGGGTGAAATGGGAGGGTTTTTTTTTTTTTTTTGGCTAATACTATATAAGCTTGCTTTCTTGCATCATATGCCTCTGCTAATGTTAATATAAAATTTAACAAAAATCTATCCATTGGTATGTCGGTTATTATATGCTGAGGGACAAAGAAATAATAATTGTTGGATTTCTATTGGTCCAATTTTAATGAAATTTGGATGATTTGCCAGATCTTTTTATAAGGCACAAATATAAAACTGCATGAAAATCCATCTGCAAGAGGTGAGTTGTTACATACAGACAGACAGACATGGTGAAGACATTAGGTATATTATGCACATATGCTAATGTGCCTAAAAACATGGCACTAGACTAGTACAAAATGATATATCAAGAATATTCATAAACAGACTGGGACACTTGTTTTTAGCTGCCATGACTCATTAGTTCCAGGTTTTCCTCATCTCATGGGCACTCTCAAAATACATTCTGGTATCAGTCATTTTTTTTTTTTTTTTTTTGTCCATTAAATCTAAGTCTGTTGAATCAAGGGTTTACTCCAACAGAATTTTTCTAACTTGTTAATGAGCAAGAGCACAAGACTTACCTGTTATCTTCCCTTCAGCAGGTGGAATAGGTATATTTTGTAGTTGGACAGTCCTAAACTGAGTTGTAGTTGTTGTTGTGGTGGTGCGAGATTGGACTTGGTGTACTTTTACTTTCTTATCTTCTACCTTTTCTGTTACTGCCTGAGGACAACAAATTTGGCATCATTATTTAAACTTTTCTACGTTTAATTAAAATTTTAAAATGTTTTATGCATCAATTGAAATCAACTGACTTATATCCCGATAAAAATTATTTTTAATTATCTTGAAGTGATAGTGATAAGTACTTTTAAATTAATATTTCCATGCATATGAAGTTTCCAGCTGTTTAACGAAGTAAAGCCGTTTTGTTGATCTCTGAAATAGTACTTTTACTAAATGAAAATACTTTCAAATAAAATGGGGAAATAAAATGTCACTGGAATATAGTCAAACCTCCCAAATCCAGCAGCTTCAGAACCTGATACTTGCTGGATCTTGAAATTTTTCTAATTTTTGAGTGTTCATACAACTGTAATAATAATAAAAAAAAAAAAAAAAAAAACGGTGAAAAATATTTCATTCCTATGCTGAAGCTATTGTACATAGTATTGTAAAAGCATAGCCTTTTTTTTCAAGAAAAAAAAAAAATAAATAATAACAGACAGGACATGAACATGAGACAGTAGGGTAAAACAAAATTAAGCAAAAATCTTCAAACAATTGCTGCTTCACAAAAGATCCGATGTCAAGCACCTTTATCCATAACAGATAATTACTACTGTATGGTTTTTAAAGATCACAACCCTCTGGGCTACTTAATTTTCTTTTAAGCAGCATATGGACATATAAAAATGGATTAAAGTTTTTTTTTTTTAAATAAACAACAAGCTAAAACTTCTAAAATTATTCACTAAATGGTAAAAGTGTACAGTGAATTATTAGCTTCATCAATGTTTCATGTACAAATTATGAAACTGAGCACTCTGTGTAATCCATTGCTTATCAATGAGCTCATCTTATTTACAAAGGGCAATTAGGCAATTCCATAACCTAACAAATTTGTCAATGTTGTTTGAGTACAGTGAAAACTTATTTCTTATTCTTCAAATAGGCCTCTGGGGTTAGGAAGGTTCTGACTCATAAATGCAATGTGACAACATCAACTGTCTATAACTGAAACTTTATTAAAATAATAATAATAAAAGACCAGATAAAATTTTGTAAAAATAAAAATATACATGTAAAATAAAAATACACTGATTGTACAATAAAAGCAATAAAATGATAGATAAAAATAAAATATGAAATACACTATATGGAATTAAAAGCAATAAAAACAACCATAGCTTTCAGAGGTGACCACCTCCTTTATCAACAGTAAAGACTTAACTGTCCCAGTACATCCTTAAATAATTGCAGGATCACGGCTCGTGTTTATCATAGGAGCATGAGCATTATCCTCCACACATGCATGGAAACCGGAAATGGCTTGGGAGTGTGTCAGGCGATGGGATAAATGGTTTGTTCAGCCCATCCAAGAATTATGGTTTCAAAGAGGGGATTAATACAGACTCCTCTTGTCTCTATTAATGGTATGTTCTGAAGAAAAATACACAAGCTCTCAAAGCCATTTGCAGTTCCAATATATGTGCAAACAATCAACCATGACAGTATCACCTAGAGAAATTTGGTGGTTCTCCTACCAGAAATGTTCAGCCACAGCAGATTTCCTACAATCTGCAGCCTTTATAGCATTAACATGCTCCACCATACGATATTTTGAACCTGCATTTTGTCTCACCAACATAGTCGTGTCAAAGGCAAAACATTCCGTAAAAGATCACTATTGCACACACCCGTGTCAAAGGTAAAAGATCCTGTACCCATGGAGGGTACAGGTGGGGTCATATATGAAATTAAATGCCTGGACTGTGGGAGTGCTATGTTGGTGAGACAAAACACAGGTTCAAAGATCATACTGGGGAGGGGGCACATACTAATGAAATAAAGCTGCAGATTATGGGAAATCTACTGCGGTCGAACATCTCTGGGAAGAGAACCACCAAATTTCTCCAGGTGATACCATTATAGTTCGCACAGATATTAGAACAGCAAATGGCTTGAGAGCTTGCAGATTTGTTCTTCAGAACGTAATACCATTACTAAAGACAGGGAAGTCCATAATCATTCATCCTGTCCATAATTCTTGGACAGGATGAATGGTTCTGCCTGGCATTAACACGTGCTGTGAGTGGTGATCCTGCAGTTATTTAAGGACGTACCGGGAAAGTTAAGTCTCACTGTTGATAAAGGAGGCAGTCGCCTCTGAAACCTATGGTTGTTTTTATTGCTTTTAATTCCATATATTTTATTTTTATCTATAAATTTATTGCTTTTATTGTACAATCAGTGTATTTTTATTTTATTTGTATACTTTTATTTTTAAAAAATTTGATCCGGTCTTATATTATAATTATTTTAATAAAGTTTCAGTTATAGACAGTTGGTGTGTTGCATTGCACTTATGAGTTATTTCTTATTATTCAAACCCTGCACAATCAGCATTGATGGCACTGCCTTGATGAATGGTCTGTCCAAGTACTAAATTTACAGATTCTTGGGTGGTTTGCCAGATTTGCCTATTTTTCTAAATATAGTCAGAAAATGGGTGGAGTCAGATAACAGAGTGATGAAATTGGAAGTTCAAATACACACTTGTTTATTACTGGGGAATTCAATTAGAACTATAGTAGGACTATAATTATCTAAACTAACTGGGGATTGATCAATTCGGATAATTAATTTTAGAGATCTCTCTATTTATATCCAAAATTCTTCATTCCCCTAAAATGTGGCATCATGGATAGATACCTTCCATTTTTTTCACCGATATTAATTTTGTCATTTGACAGTGCTTTCAACCAGCCCTAGTCGGAAAATTTGAAACTCAAAATAATTCTATTCCAATAGTGGGGATGAGGATATAGATAGAAATCAAAATACAAACAGTGTAGGCATCAAACATACTAGCATTATTCTGCATGTTAAACAGAAAACTAAATATCCAACCCAAAGACTAATTTCTCAATTTTTAAAATTTTGGGAAGAGAGTGTTGTTCCAAATAGGTACATCCTGATTATGACTCTCATAGCATAGGTTGAGAAACTGTCAGTCTCTCAATCTTATCTAGGGCAGAGCTTAGAAGATATTAAAAAGTTAAGTCTTTTTCATTGAATTTAAATGTTTCTGATGAGATGGGATCCCATTAGATAAAATTTTGTTTTAATATTTTTTGGATATTTCAGTGGCATTCATAAAATTTTGGAATTCACATGAATGACATCCAGGATTCTTTCTGGCTTTTCTGCTTTATATAATGAGATTTGTGTCTGGCCTTCTTAAATTGAAAACACCAATAGAATATTGGTGTTTTCAATTTAATTTACACATTTTTGCACTCTTAATGAGACAAAGCAGGGAACACAAAGTAGTCTCAGCTAGCATCCAGTCTTTTCATTGGTGCTTTTCCAAAATTCTTTCTTATGTTTGACTCATACCAAAGATAATTCTTGGAATGGATATATATTGAACATGCCATCTTTGTTCACATGTCAAAGTGTATGTATGAAAACAATTTATAAAGTTTTTGTTTGTTTCCATTTCCCAGGTCATGCCTTTCTTTGAATCATATGGTAAAAGACACTATCATCTATAAGTAATTAATACAACTTTTTCTACGTATCTTTAAATAACATGGTGTGTGTGTGTGTGTGTGTGTCGACAGAGAAAGGATTCCCCTAAAACCAACCATGCACTAACCTGCGAATATCTAATGCATACTCCTGGGTGGAATTACAGATGCTAATTCAGAAGAACAGTGTCCACAGAAGTATCTATAGAAAAGGCATGCAACAGAAATGGACAGAGTGGAGACTTTGTAAAAGACAGGTCATTTAACATAACCTAACCTAACTACCCTCTTTAGAATAGTCTAGAAACCTGACTGAGGTTTTGGGGATACAACCTTAAATCTGCCCCAGGGCAGATCTGAGACGTACAGATCAAGTATTTTGTCTGGAAGAAAACTAATGCTGAGAGCAAAAGAGAAAACCCAATTCTTTAGATGCAGAGGAAGCAATATCAGTGATGTGTTTATGCCATGAGAGATTTGAAGTCAAGGTAACCGCTAATAAAGATATGTGATCTTGTCTAGAAATCAGTGTCATTGAAGATGAGCATAGGAGCAGTAGACTTTTTTGTGAGATATCAGAGAGGACTGGGTTTCAGCAGGATTGCAATTAACTAAGTTATCTTTGACCCATTGGAGAATTAACTAGAGATCAGCATTTAAGGAATTGGTAGTTGATATTTGAGAAGTTGATGTTGTTTGTGCACAGCAAGGGTTCTCAACTGTAAGGTGGAATGTAATGCACTGTCATTGGCAAAACTATGGATAGGATTTCCAATAACCGAAAGGCCATTAATATATAAGAAGAAAAGAGTGGGAGAAAGAACCTTGGGGAAAACTAGCATTAGAGGATAAGTTGGAAGACAGAGAGCAATCTACAATCATCCACAGCAAGTGGTCAAAGAGAAAACTGGATATATGAATGGCAAAAAACAGTTGGTAATCCATAAGATGGAAGCTTGTTTAGAAGATCTTTATGCCAAATATGATCAAATCCTTAGAAATGTCAACACTGCTTGAGTTTTACCAAACTTTTAGATTTAATTTGTCCATATATGGGTAACATAAGTCAATATCATCAGTGGATCATGACTAATTGAATCCGTACTGGCAATCAATGATCATATAGGTTTCCAAATAGTTTAGGAACTGGTGGTTAATGAATTTCTCCATTACTCTGGAAAGATTATAGGTAAGTGCATTGGGTGATAACTGGATAGGGGGGATCTGTCGTGCTTCTTATGAACTCACTGGATATGAACAAATTTCCAAGCAAAAGGAAAAAAAACACCAGTGGAATAAGAAAGTTCAAATGGCAATACAAAACAGGAGCAAAAAAGGAGCACAAATTCTGAGCAGAAGTGGAGAAATACCATTAGGACCTGAAGCTTTCCTGGAATCATGATGGTTCAGAGATTAGTCCAAGATTGGTTTCTGAATCATTGCTCCCTGATGTTTGGTTTTTAGGAGCATTAGCAACTAAGGCCATATTGCTCCAGGATATGCGGTGGTCATTCCTTAACCTTTCCGCATCCTCCGTATTTGGTGGTGACGGGCTCGAACCCCGGTCTAATCAAGAAGCGTGTGCTACGCACTGCTGCTCCTTCCCACCTGGCTACGGAGGCGCCATTGCTCCCTGAAGATTGGTGGGGAGTGAAATACAGATTAAATGATTGTGATGAATATAGTGACAACTTATAAAGGCAAATTTAAAAAGACAATTTATAAAGATAAAGACATGTGGACAAGCAGTCATGAATGATTATTATGGACACTTAATTTTCCAGAGACAGAATGCAAGCTGTAGATGAGCAGGTGGGGGCCCTCACAACAGCACTATATTTCTATGTCAGAGATGCTGCAGGAGAACAAAATTCTTATCCCTTTTTTTCTTTTTACCAAATGATTCAACTGATAGAACTTTTGCATTAAGGAACCATTAGCAGGTAAGTGACCATGATTTATAAATGGGGGGCATATCAGAAAAAAAATTTGTCAAGGGTAAAGGGAATGGTTTAATTTTCAGTAATATAAGTTTTTAAGGTATTATACACAGGTTAAAATGCTTTAAAAAGGAAAAAAAAAAAAAAAAAACACTTGCTCTGTGTTAATTTAATTTAATTTACAAAATGTTTTAAAAAAAATTAAGCATATGATGTTTACTTTGAGTTCACAAAAAGTAAACTTTTGAGATTTTCAGTTACTTATTCACGTGCTTCCATTTTCAGGCAATGCTTACAAATAAACAAATGTGCATAACTATACTAAACAGGAAAAAAGGAATGAGTATATTAAATTATCAAAACATTGTATACTTTGATTATGTAATGCACCCATTCAAAGCATCCCATGCATACAACAGCATTAACAGGAGTGGCATCATGATATCACCTTTTTTGGTAACATGAATTTCTACATAAGATACTTCACCATGAGCGATGGGAAGGATGACATGTCTGACAAGTATGGGCCGAAGGAAAGATTAAATGGGCCTTGATGATCACAACATAAATGATCTAGATATGACCATTTGTGGCTTCACTATCTTCACTAAGTATTTTGTTGCAACTAGTAACCACAGAAATGTTACCCTTTCACTTTAAAAAATCTATAACTCAAAAACTATGGCCCAACCAAGAAAGAAAATTGTTATCTGCAGATGTATGACCCAGAGGTGAGTGGAAAATGAATTGGAATGAAAGCAATCCTGAAATTTTTTCAGGAAATACATATTTTTTAATTATTTTGTGAGTGAAAATTAATTTAAGAATGTTATTTATTAGTAAAAATTTGCCACCAGGATTTCTTTGATACTACTTGCAGAGATTTGTAATTTCCAGTTTAGGGCATTATCAGATGGCTGCAGTTTAAATTGCTGTACACAGTATAAATATTAAATAGTTCTAAAAGTTACAGTCTGGAGAGGGGGGGGGAAACATTAATAATATACAATTATATCATATTCACCTCAAAACGCAACAGAAATTTTATTTTTTCCCTACCATCCTGTGACCCAAAAGAACAACAAAACCCCAAACCCAAATATGGCAAGCTTATACAAGGAGAGGCAAAACTCTAGGAAGGATTTGTGTTATTATTTTATTTTTTTCTAAGCCCTAGGAGCATTTCGAATGCAAATATATACAAGGACTGTACTGAACACTGTTATGTTTTTTGAAAAGTTGCCTTCCCACAGCCAGATACATGGAATCGAAGAGATACAAAACCTTTAAACAATTTTGCTGGCAAAAATCCAGTACTGTACTCGGCATGCCCAGTAGTGTGGATGAAGTGTGCAAATGTCCAATACTTTGCAGCTGAAAATTTAAGTTCAGCACTATACTAAATGTCCATAAATTCATTTACTATTAGAGAACCCTGGGAAAAATTGCATTAAACAACACATGCAAAGTTACTATAGTTTTTTTTAAAGAATAAAATTACAGTAATCCACTAACTTTGGCAATAGCGTTGGAGTGCATCTGTGATTGAACCCGTGATTCCTCTACAGACCCGCTGTTATGAAAATCTGTTGTTCGGACGGGCTTGAGCATCACTTACTGTCTATTTGTGCATTCCCATGATGGGAATTTAACCTTACTCTGGCTAAGATGCATATTTCAGCAATTGAGAAAGAATTAAAATAGTTTGTATGTACTTTGCATGTTTTTATTTTTTTTAATTATAGCAGAGATATTTTGCTATCGATTTTTTTTAATATACAATAATATTTAATTTCCTGAGCTTGCAGAAACAATACTTCCATAGCATGTGATGATGTGTACCATTACTAACCTTACCTGGAGGGAACCAGCACTGCTCTTCTCTCCCACCCCATCATATAACTATTTCTCTCCACCAACACTTCTTTCATAACATGCCACTCCAGCCAGGTCCCAAGGTTGCGAAGGGCCCAGAACAATGTTGGTCCTGGGCACCACGAGGGAATGTTTTCGTCTGGGCAGTCAAAAGGAATCAGGGTAAGAAGGTTCTCCTCCTGTCACAACCTACTCTGGTACAAGTATTAGTCCGTGAATACATATTGTACTCTGCTGAGTTTGGGGGGGGGGAGTTGTTGGCAAAGTAAAAAAAATTACCAATATCGCTGCTATTAGTGCAGGAAGCTAAAAATAAAAACTTTAAAAGTATAAAAAACTTTTTTTTTAATTAGTTCTGAATTACTGAAAATAAGACAAAAATCTCCTAGCCAGAATATGACTCTGAAAAGCAAGAGCAGAGACGGGCAAATACAATAAGCGATACGCAAACTCCGTCCAAATAACAGATTTTCGTAATAACGAGCCCGCACGCCGAAGAATTGTGATTTTCTTAAAGAGAACTGCTGACAGCAAAACCAGTTTAATATAGTACTATGAACGGACGATATTCCAAAGCCATACAAGCGCGATGTAATAACTTCGCATGGTTTCGGTTTCCAGGAGTACGGAACTTCGCAGCACTTGCAGCTTTGCTCACGGTATTTTTAGCCGCCTTGCGTCGAAAAAGTTAAACCTTTCTGAAAACATCCAGAATTAAATTTGCTTAATTCAGAGCTTCCCAAGTGGGTTTCAAGTTATGTACTAAAGAGTGTTACCAAATCTTGGCATCATTTCAGAATTGTTTTCACTGATTTCCTCCTCTTACTGCACGTATTTCTGTTCGTGTGCTTTATACCCGGAAGTCTGTTTGGTGCGATCTTTCTATCTGAAAGATAATAGCTGACCGAGTCAATTTTTAAACCTAATAATTGACTTAGTTGATTTCAAAAGCCTTAACTAGTTAAGCTTATGCCTAATAGCAACGCATTTTCCTTTATTATTGCTTACATGTGTTTGGCTCGAAACAAAGGAAGTTCGTATCGTTGCATTTACCATAAATTATGGAACGAAAAGGGTGGGATTTCGAATAATTACAAAATTCTGGGTGGGATGTTGGAAGGCACTGGCTTGATTAAATGAAAAATAAAAAATGCGATATTTGTTTTTAAAAGGGATCATGACATATGAAGGAAATTCGAATCTGGTGCATCTAAAAGAAAAGGCGCCTCCGTAGCCAGGTGGGAAGAAGCAGCAGTGCGTGGCACACGCTTCTTGATTAGACCGGGGTTCGAGCCCGTCACCACCAAATACGGAGGATGCGGAAAGGTCAGGGAATGACCACCGCATATTCCCGGAGCAATATGGCCTTAGTTGCTAATGCTCCTAAAAACCAAAATAACAACAACAACAACTAAAAGAAAAAATGAATTGAAAGGAATAAGTGTAATGATGATCACCACAAAAAAAAAAAAACCTATTATTTTTAGGCCACCCGAATATTTAAATTCATCTTCCGTGCTGTGTGTCTGATAATTGCGTGTGTTCTATGTTCGATTTGTCTGTTTTGCTGGAAAAAACCCCAGTTTCTGGGGGGGGGGGGGGGAACCTTGCTATCTAAGCCTGACACCGACTAAGTCAGCTACGGAGTGAAAAAACCCATTAAAGTTCCTCGGGTCATTGAGGGGATTCGAACCCGGGCCTTTTACACCCGGTGTGGGGAGGACGGTAGTAGTAGTGGCATGTGATGCAAGAAAGCAAATGTATGAGCTTATGCAGCATCAGCCAAAAAAAAAAAAAAAAAAAAAAAAAAATCACACCATTCCCTCCAAATTCCTGTCCAGTTCCTCCTTAAATTTATTCAAGCTATCAACTTCCACAACGACAGATGGAAGTTTGTTCCAGCAATTAACCACCCGCTGGCTAAAGGCAAATTTCCGCACATCTATTCTACATGTCTTTTCTTAATTTGAATTTATGCCCCCTTAGGTTCGTAATCTGAACAAGTGGAAGGATCCCATCAGAATTCAGCGTGCTCAATCCATTCAAGGCCTTATATACCTCAATCAGATCACCACGCAGGTGCCTAGTCTCCAGCCACTGCAATTTGCAGAACTTAAGCCTCTCTTGGTAAGAGGATCCCTTCATTCCCCTCACCAATCTTGTTGCCCTTCTCTGTACCCGCTCAAGTAAATCTACATCCTTCCTAAAATGAGGTCTCCAGACCTGTACGCAGTACTCGAGGCGTGGCCTGACCATTGCCTTATACAGAGGGATAATCACCTCCTTTTCCCTGCTAGCAAAATTCCTATATATCATTGACAAAACCCCATGACCTGCCCTGGCAGCCTGTCTGCATTGCTCAGAGAACTTCATATCTGATTGCACAATTAATGCCAGGTCTTTTTCATTTTCTACCACCTTAAGTGTAGTACCACACAGTTTGTACGTTTCTCTGGGGTTATTTCTACCTATATGCAGTACTTTGCATTTGTCAAGGTTAAACTTCAGTTGCCCAATTTATCTAGATCCTGTTGCAGTAGCAGACTGCCATTAACAACCCTGTCAACCTTTGTATCATCTGCAAACTTCGACATTAAGCCTGATATACCTTCATCAATATCATTGATAAATATACAAAACAACAGTGGACCTAACACCGAACCCTGTGGGACTCCACTAATAACATTAGTCCAAGAAGATCAGCACCCATTGATTACCACCCTCTGTCTTCTCGCACTTAACCATCCTTTTATCCATTGTAGCAACTTACCCTTAATACCATTCTGCTCCAATTTGTACAAGTCTTCCATGCGCAACAGTGTCAAAAGCTTTCCTGAAATCCAAATATATGATATCAAAATTGTTTTTTGCATCCAGTTCCTTTGTAACCACATCATAATATTCTATCAAATTTGTCAGACAAGACTTTCCCTTAACAAACCCATGCTGTGTCTGAATTATTGCTGCAGTCTTGTCTAGATGATCCTGCAATGCATCTTTAACCATTATTTTACCCGGAACAAAATGAGGTCTGGAGGCCTCATTTTAGGAAGGATGTAGATTTGCTTGAACGTGTACAGAGAAGGGCAACAAGATTGGCGAGGGGAATGAAGGGATCCTCTTACCAAGAGAGGCTTAAGTTCTGCAAACTGCAGTGGCTGGAGGCTAGGCACCTGCGCGGTGATCTGATTGAGGTGTATAAGGCCTTGAATGGGTTGAGCACGCTGAATTCTGATGGGATCCTTCCACTTGTTCAGATTACGAATCTAAGGGGGCTAAATTCAAAATAAGAAAAGACAGATGTAGAATAGATGTGCGGAAATTTGCCTTTGGCCAGCGGGTGGTTAATTGCTGGAACAAACTTCCATCTGTCGTTGTGGAAGTTGATAGGTTGAATAATAAGGATAAACTGGACAGGCATTTGGAGGGAATGGTGTGATTTTTTTTTTTTTTTTTTTGGCTGATGCTGCATAAGCTCATACACTTGCTTTCTTGCATCACATGCCGCCACCACCACTACTCGGTTTTGATTTTATTGGCGCATTAGCTACTAAGGCTATAAATGCGCCCCACCACTACTACTACTACTATTACGAAGCCAAGTTGCACTAGTTTTTCCTAATGAGCTTGCCGACCTTTTGGAATGTCGTTAAGGTATAAATAAACAGTTTTAACAACATTAACTGTACTAAGCTCAGCTTACTAAGTAGTTTGCAATGATTTATGACCTCTAATTTGATTGCAGCTCCATCTGTTGACGCCACAGAGAACTATTTTTTTATTATTTATTTATTATTATTTTTTTTTTTTTTTAGGTCGGTGAGGGTGATTGGAAGTGCCATAAAATCGATAATGACCACAATTCAAAATCTGATTGTAATCGAATAACCATTTCGATTTCCTATATCAATGTCAATTTAATTAAAAGCCTGCACAAAGGCTTGGAGAAGTGACATCGATTACACGATGTCATGTAGCCCATTGCGGAAATTAGTGTTCACAATCTTGTAACGTTATTTAGTGTTCCGCGAAATTTTATAACAAATGTGGCCCCCAATTTGTTAATAAGCGGCTGGCGTGAGAATTTCAGTTAAGGACTATCCCCACTTAAAAGTCTTAAATTTTATCAAACAATATTTAAAAAAAAAAAAAAAAAAAAAGAGCTTAGATAATCCTAAATGTTTAACAAGGGGGCTAGGGCGAACCCCCCAAGCCCCCTCCCAACACACTCTTGGAAGGAGAGAGAGAGAGAATGTCTTCCAATTAAAGAAATGGAATAACATTATATTATTATGCGTTCTGGTTGTTATCCGGATAAAAATCTTGACTTTATGAAAAAGCCAAATATGCCAAACTCAACTGTTGCTCTCGACTCTACAGCAATATTTCTCTATTTATCTTTTATAAAGTTTTCTCAGGAATTTGAAGGTTTTAACTTAAAGTTTTCTCCACAGGTTCCTCTGTAATTTATGCAGAGTTCAGTGACACATAAGACAAAAACCCTTCCGGGTTCTGATGAAATCCATATTGTTATCATTATTCGACGGAAGATTTCACGATGATGCAATGAGCTGCTGCAGCGAAAAGATCAATACCGGCAGGCCTGCCAATCCGGACGCCAAGTCTACAACCGTCAAATTGGACATTGGCGCAACTTAGCCACGATGACTGTCCGGGAAGTGGGAGATCAGAACTGTAGTTTGGCCTTGGGAAGATTCGGCACAGAAATGGATTTATCGGTTATTTTTAATAACGTCAGTCTGAACTAAGAATCGATTGGCAAATTTCCATGCAGTGGAAGGTAAAACACCAGCGGAATAAAAGTGTAAAAAGGAGACGTTACTTCCAGCACAGGTTTATGAATAACTGATGCCATTGAACCCTTGAAACCTTTTGGCTAGCAAGGTTGTAATTTCCTTCTGTCGTAAATCCAAAGTAGGCATCGACTGAGTCGGAGTGTTCCTTATAGTTAGAGGAGCATTACTAAACTGGGCGTTTTAACGCATGGGCACACCAGGTAAGCTATTTTCATATTCCACGTCTGCATTTAATATAAGCGGATTTAATGACTGGAGCATTCTGAAAAAGCTGCTACAGAGCATGAAAATGGACAAGAACATAGAAAATGCATGATGACGTATTATTCCGAAAAAAAAAAAAAAAAAAAAAAAAAAAAGCTGTGCGTATTGACACAATTAGAAATTCAGTTTAAAAACGTACGTCAATACTGGAAGGAAGTTCTAAAAAGAACAGTATTCGTTGTTAAATTTCTAGGATCAAGGGGGCTTCCTTTGAGAGGTGATAACCAGAATATTGGTTCTGTAAGAAACGGAAATTATTTGGGAATCATGGAGCTACTTAGCCAATTTGATCCGTTTTTGTGTGCTACAATATGCGAAGAATTTATTAACCTAACGGATCAAAACCGTTGGCTACGATTGTAACTGAAATACAAAAAGCAAAATATTTTTCCATTTCAGTAGACTCTACACCTGACGTGTCCCAATATTGACCAATTAACTTTTATTATCCGATAGGTAAAATCCAATAGAACGCTTTCTGTAGTTTGTTCCAATTCATGCGCATACAGCAAATCATCTTTCTGATGTGGTTACTTCATTTTTAAAAGATAATGATATTGCATTGATAAACTGCGGAGGTCAGTCATACGACAACACATCGAATATGTCAGGACATTATTCAGGATTGCAAGCCCGACTAAGATCAAAATGAGTTTCCCTTATATATACCATGCACTGGGCATTCCATGAACTTAATTGGTTTGCAAGCGGTAGAATGTAATTCAAGCGTTATGATTTACTTTAATTTTATTCAAAATATGTACAATTTTTTTTTCATCATCCACACATCGTTGGAAAATATTGATTTCAAATTTAGGCTCTCACCTAAAAGTTGTGAATAGTTTATCAAAAACTCGCTGGTCTGCACATGCAGACGCTGGCACTGCCCTTCTGATGGTTACGAAAATATAAAGAAAGCGCTGGATGAACTTCTAAATGATAAAACTCAAATGTCTGAAACCTGTCTTACTGCTGAACGTTTACGTTATAAAATGGATGTTAGAAACAAATTTTTTAGCAATTTTCTGGAATGATATCTTACGCCGTATTAACAAAACATATATAAATTTACAAGAAGAGAATATCAGCCTATCAGTGGCTGTTAAATTAATTAAATCATTGACATTATACATAAATGGGAAAAGAGATTTATTTGAAGATTATGAAAAAAAAAAGCAAAAGATAAATCTTGTATTAAGGACTATTGCGATTCTTATAAGCGTGTAAAAAAGGTGTAGCCATTTTAGCGTTTTCATGGAGGGTGATGAAGGCGAAGTTCTGCAGAGTGGTCGAAAATTTAAAATAGAAACATATTTACCAATACTAGATTCTCTAATATATAATTTAGAAAAAAGTGGTAAAGCATACGAAGAAGTGTATGACAACTTTGGTTTTTTAGAACACCTGCATTTACTTGGTGAGAACGAAATTAAAAATAAATCTCATAAGTTAGCTACTTTTTATCACGTAGATTTAAACGGCGAACTGAGTTCTGAATGTATTCAATTCAAATCTTACATAACTTTAAATTCGATTGACACAAAAAAACAACTCTGGCGATAAAATTGAGAAAGAGGAAAGTATAACTATTCAAAAATACTTATACTTTGTATAAGTTTATAAAGAATGAATATAGAAATAATATGAACCAGTCGCGTTTAAATCATTAAGTTTAATGACAATAGAGAATGAGCTTTTACAAAACATTGATTTTAATGATGTCATCCAGGAGTTTGCCACTTTGAAATGTCGTAAACCACTTTTATAATTAAAAAAAAAAATTTCTTAAAGTTGTTCATAGGTATTTTCTTCCTATTTCATACGATTTCAAAAAATATAAAAATAAATTTAAAAAAGAAACAGAAAAAAAAAAACTCCAACGACGGATTTCCACCTTGGCGTGGTGATGGAGCATAGTTTCCAGTAGCTCTTTTAATACACAGGGTTAGGAATGCGACTAAGAGAGACCCAGAAAAAAAATTGAAACAAAATTTAAACTGAATAGGGGCCACATTTGGAAATTCGCCGGGGGGGGGGGGGGGGGCACGAGAGTTCATAAAATGGCCCCGTTACCAAATTCAACAATGCAAGACCTACAGGGAATGCAGGATGCCAGTAGGTCGGCTTAAGAGCTGCTAACTATTCCAAGAATTACACGTAGGCACTAATTTAGCATCAATAGTAATTAACACAAATTATACTATTGTTAAAAAGCAACAGTAAATATTCACCGGCAGTTCTGGAAATAGTTACACATTTCCATCCCCAGAGTAATTAGTGGATGATTAGAGATTATGTGTAACTATTTCCGAAAATTTCAGTGAAAATTAGACCATTGCCTTTTAACAATATCGTATTATTTGTGTTAACTACTACACTGCTTGACAAAATTAACAGAAAATGTTTTTAATAAATATTTTATTGTGAACAGCGTTGCAGAAGGCGAATATTTCATATAATAGGCATCAGTGGCGTATCCAGGTATCATCGTAAGAGGATGGTATGGCGATCAGGGTTTTTGAGTTTTTTTTTTTTTTTTTAGAAGTCTCCTTCGTCCTTTTTGTTTAATTTCAAATTTTTTGTTGGGGCGGGAGATACGCCCCTTATGCCCACCCCTGATAGGCATCCTAGCATGCAAATTCCGTTATATCCAACAGAACACTTATCTACAATCTTACAGAGCCACACATTATGCAAATTATTCATGCCTATAAAAACACGAGTTGCGACTACATCACTTCATTTTCGTTTTTTTGCTTGCCCAGTGGGATAGCTACGTCTCCAGTACTCAGGATGGTTGGTCATCTTCGTTTAGATGATTCTCTGAGATGGCAGGCCGTTGGACGACTTGAAGCCGGACAGTCGCAGGTGGAGTGGCACGTTGGCTTAATGTATCACGTAGTGTCGTCTCGGCACTATGGAAGTAGTTTCAGGAGACTGGAACCATTACAAGAATAGCTGGCCAAGGTCGCCCGAGGGCTACGCGAACCAGAACAGACTGCTATCTGGCTCTACACGTTTTTTAAGTGTTCTGTTTATTTTGTCGAGTAGTATATTAACGCTAGGCCAGCTTTAAGAGATGGTGAAAGTACGACGAACAGAAATTGCTGCATAGGTTTCAGCAAAAACAGAAAGCCCAGCTACCATTTGTTCAAGCTTCAAGTTTCATTTTATACTCAGGCGCGACTACTAAGTTAGAGGAGTTCACAATTAATCAGTTCGACGACAAATACAATCCTTGCGAGGGCAGTTTTTTAATCTTATTTTCAGTGAGATAAAGGATCAGGAGTTTATAGTGGACAAAAGAATGCAAGGATTTCACTCCGAAAAGGATAATTTCAGTGGCGCGTTCGGGTGCTTGTTGTGAGGTTTTAAGCGAATCAGTAATTGGAGCCATATAGCCCAGTGGTCAGGAGCGAGAGTGCATAGCACGCGTTCCTTGAGTGGACCGGGGTTCAAGCCCGTGACTACTAAATACGATAAATATTTGTATTGACGATTTATTGTAAACTCTACTGACTTGGTTGTCGTGCCGGAGTATAAACAGAAAATTTATTTATTTTTATTTATATTGTACCGTATATAATCTCTGTAAATTGTATATGTTCTGTGGTCAATTTTCTGTTTGCTGGACAAAAAATCTAATCTGAGTTTCTGAGAGAAAACCATGCCACTCTCGCCTGAGACTGACTAACTCAGCCACGTCGTGAAAAATGCCCATATAAATTCCTTGCGTTACCGACGGGATTCAAAATCAGGTCTTTTCCACTCGGTGTAGAGACGACGGCGATTATATGAACTGTGCTACCCACGAGGGCGACGCATTCAGAGCAAGTACAGTACAATATAATAATGCATCGCCAACCACAGTTTTGAGTTTGTGGCAACTAAATATCTACGTGATTATTAATAATACTATACTTTATGCAAATGAAACAAAGTTGGCCTCAAGAAAGAAGAAATTCTAATTCTCGATAAGGCCTTGTGCTAGTCATAAGGCAGGATTCGAGGATGTTTATCGAAGCATTGGTCATCTCTGATTTTGTTGAATCTGATATAGTCACGATCATCAATTTCTGCGAAGTTGGGAGACGGAAAGTTGCGCAACCAGTTTTTCGTTTCCATCCACTGAAAATTTTTTCTCAGAAGCAGTCGTACCAATAGGCAACTGAAATGCGGGTTTCATCGGGCATGAAGTAATCTAAGCGTGAAATAAGCCTTGACCACATTTCATTTTTCAGTATTTCGAGTGGTTGGTCTTTTCTATTCGGAAAATAAGATTCTCTAATCTTCGAATATTGATGGAGCTGCCAGAAACCGTACCACCCATCAAAGTGAAATACAGATCCAACCAATAAGAGAATTGCAGATTATAGTGGTAATTAGGTGCAGGGTCAGTTCGAAAGGAAGGATCCATACACAAATGCAATGGGAAACTGTCTTAGGAGCGGAAGTTGGTCAAATTGATTCTTTTAAACTACTTTTCTGTGTGTAAGGGATCGAAGTGTGGCAATATAGTCTTGCAGTTGTTGTTGTCGTCGTTATTAGATTTGAGGAGTATCGTCAACTAAGGCTATGTTGCTCCGTGTATTATTGTCTGAAAATTATCTGTGTTCTGAGGTCGATTTTCTGTTTGCTGGACGAAAAACCTGAGTTTCCATAGAGTTGCCTAAATACAAGAAGTACCTAGCAATTGATTAGACGAGTTTCACAAAACCAATAGTGCTTTAATAGACGCTATCGGTACTGAAAATTCTTAATACAAATTTAACCCGATTCGCTTGTTAGTCCACTAACTTAAAACAGTGTTTTCAGGTAATATTTTGTTCTTATTAAGAATTATTAAGTGATGATTCTTACTAAAGGTAAAAGACAAAAATAGGTTCAAAAAAAAAAAAAAAGAAAACTTCCATGAGAGAATATAACGCTGAAGTTTACTTCTAGTTGAGAATTCAAAAACAAAACAGAAAACTATTTGGCAAGTCTCGAAGTGCAAAAGAACGAGAGCTGTTTCGAAACTACGTGTTTGAAAAAGTAAATTAAATTAAAGAGGGAATATTTAGGTCCACATTTTTTTTAGTTAAATGTAACCTTTTGGGAGGACAATAGAATGGCGTTATTAATACAAATTACTAGGCACCGTATGTTTCACACAACACAATTCGAGAGCTGCTGGAAAAAGGTCCAAGAGGCAGCGGCCAAATAGGAACACTAGAAGATTCAGTTCGCTGCTGGCAGTAACAGATATGCATACTTGCACGTCCCCATCAACGAAACAGCTCTATATTTGGAGCGTTGAAGCACTAAGCAGAAGTTTGGGGCACTGTAAGCAACTGCGCTATTAAGTATCACCTTATTCCGTCCAAGTTCTATACGGAACACAATCAGTGCCATATTTATCCGAATATACTGGATTAAAAGAAATAGGCAGATCTTTGCGAAGAGGATCCCCACGCGCCTATCTTGGTTATAAACAATACCAGGCATTGTTTTACTTAAATATAGCATCCACTGCCAAAGCAATAAATCATCCTGCACTTCCGTTCCAGAATTCCAGACAGACCTATTTTATTTATTTATTTTTTTTTTTTTTTGGTGGTTAACTGTAAAATGGGAACGCACCTACACGTGTGCTCATTATAATTGGTAAAAACAGTCTTAAAACTGTCAATCTCTCTCTTTTAAAAGATTTTATATGATTAGCTCAAAATATCCAAATAAAAGAAATTGGTCCCAATTAATTGCTGTGCTGCGATTGCATCTTACTTGCAAAAATAGGCTTCCTTGTGTACAGTGCACACAAGGAAGTAAAAAAAAAAAAAAAAACGCACTTACAGTTATTGAGTCATGCAGTCACACTATTAGTGGTCACACAAAGAATGGATTACGGGAATAAAAGGTAATGGGAGATTACATCTTTGTAGCTTCAACGATGGCTGTGTAGCAGACGAGGCCCGAGTTCACAGCATCAATTGCCGCTTCTTCCTACACCACACTAAATAACCAATTTCTAATTATCCAGGTCCACAGGCAGAAAGGGTCAGGGACAGGTTTGGAAATTCACTCTCCAGAAAAGGGAGGGACTTCATACAGTCGGCTGAAATACTTACACACACCCGCTATGTCGCAGAGGTCACGGTCAGAAAAGGACCGGTGACTAGCCAACTACTGGTGACTTTACGTCTCAACCGTCCGACAGTGGCAAACCGCACAGAGGAGCATGATGGGAAGAGTGACAACTGATACTTATTCTTTCAGGTGGCACGGATAGAGAAAATGACTTAGTTCTGATTGGCCGACTTCCTGCACCAGTTTTTGGGGGTTCGCCCGAAAAAGGACAGAGCCATAACGATATACGGGGTGCAGGCATTAAGGATGGTTAAAATAACCACGCAAGTACGCGCGTGGAAAATACGAACGTCTTTCACCTCCCTCTCACATGATGGGTGAAAGAAAAAAAACAAAGACCCTTCGAGCAGACTGCTAAAATTCACGGGGGCGGTTAAATGATAGGGATGAAGGATATTAAATGCTCGCTGCCATTGCAGTACACTGCGAAACATTTCTGGTGGTGCTCGCTGCAGCCGCCTGGATTTCCAGCAATGCAGTTAACGTGACAGCGAGAAAAACGTCACAGAATGAATAAGACAAAAGGCTACATCAACAACCTGCCACCCAGCACAGACAAAGTTGTGAATAAACGATCCACGTGTATAGCAGACTACACACATTTCTATTTCTAGCACTCGGCTGGAACGAACAGCGGTAACACAGAATGTCACAGTATTTCATTTCTATCTCTAATCGGATGAGAGTTGGAAAGTTGGAGTAAAGGCGACATCAACAAACAGTTACGGATTTCTTTTTCATTTCAAATCCAATTCCTTTGCAACCTTCGTTCTGCTTATCTTTTAAAGCACCCAACAGAAAACAACTGTTAGGAATATTCTAAATGAAAATATTTTATGACGAATCACCTGTTTGTTTCTGGGAAGAGGATTTACGTATTAACATATATATTTCTACCAGTTCCAGCAAAAGAGTAAATGCTTTCTGTCTTTGAAAAACATGGAGTTTCCCAGACGATGAACGTTCCATTTTTGAAATGGTTTCAGGTTCTCTTCAGAGAACTGTGTCTTGACCATCCTTGCACTGGATGATAACAGGATAAGTTTTGCTCTGAGAATGATCCTCCTTCAAGTTCCTGTTTCCAGGAGTAATTTAATGTTTAGAATATTACTACTATTAAGAAAACCCCCCACCCCATAAAACTAAGGGGTTATGGTGAGAGTAAAATTATAATCAAATGAACTTTCTACGTAGATACTTATTTGTCTTTTTTTGTGCTTTTATTCCAAATCTGTTCCTGGCAGCAAAACTTCAATCATTGGATAGTTCATCGAACAAAAACTTCTTTGTATGCAATATTAAAGACCACGAAGGCACGTGACACATTGTGAGTACTCAATTATTTCTATTAAAGTGCACTGAAACGCATTTATGAAAAGAAATTCACATTATTATTCCTAATGCAGAACCTCATTTTTAATGTACATTAAAGATTTACTAATTTTTAGCTCATTTATTTTCATTCTCACTATATACTATATTTGCTAATTAATGGTCGACGCAGGAATAAAAAAAATTACTATAAAACTATAGCGAGCATCTGTATTTGGCTTGGAAGAAAAATACGAAATATGCATTCCTCCCCAATTATACACGCCCTCTAATTATAATTTTCAGTGTGATTTTGAAAGATGTAATCAATCGATTCATTTAGGTTTCATCTTATAGAGTTTGTACTATCGATTAGCTTTAGTATTATAAAAAAAATCCAGTGGAAATGGTTAAAAACACTTTACACATTATACAATCGTTTATAGTCTTGTAAGAACTCTTTTACTGTGTGCATATGAAACCGAAGCCATTGCAAACGCTTTATGCAAGCACGTCGGATTTTTAGTCAAAAAAGCCATTTGGCTTTTTGACCAAAAATCCGAAGGAGCCAGATCAGACTTCTAAGATTTCAAATCCAAATTCTGAAATGGTGTCAAGAGTTTTACGGAACACATGGCCTAACACTGACGCCACAAAACTTGACTCAGAATACCACGTCTTCTTCATGCTCTAGTAAACATTTGTACTTCTTTGTACAATTTACTTTCGGCAATATATACGTCACCTTATTCTGCAAAATTCTGTTAGCTTTGCTCTTTCTGCATTTAAAAAGCAGAATGAGAGAGTGCAGGTCGACCTTCATACAATCTTATAAGGGTGACGCCATCTTTATAAATTACTCGCGCCACGTGTGGAAAATTTTTAAATTGACTAAGAAACGTTGCTATCAGATGTTTAATTGTCAAAAAAAAAAAAAAAAAAAAAAACCCGCGGGTAGATAAGAAAATACAAATTGTTTGCTTCCCTCCTCATATAGGTAACTTATTTATTTAAACTGTAATCCTCAACTATCTGCAAGGGCAACTTGTTCCAGCAATCAACGACTCGCTGGCTAAAAAAAAAAAAATCTTCCTACAATCTAATTTAAACCTCAACCCCTGTAATTTGAATTATGGCCCCTATTTTTTTCATAACAAATACCAAATTATTTATTAGGGTTACTCGTAATTGATTACATCTACCCATGTGTGTGTGTTGCGTCTGTAAACTGCGTGTTCTCTGGTCGATTTGTGTTTTGCTGGACGAAAAATCCGTGTTTTTTTTTCTGGGGAAAAATCTTGCTATCTACGCCTGACACAGACTAACTCAGCAACGGAGTGACAAAAGCCCATTAAAGTTCCTCGCTTCATCGACGGGATTCGAACCCGGGCCTTTTCCACCCGGTGTGGGGAGGACGGTAAAGATACCACTGTGCTGCCCGCACAGACAATTTTTTGTTCAAAAAGTGAGAATTCCACCTTTATTTATTTTACTAAATCCTCTCAAAGCCTTATAAACCTCAATAAGGACACCTCTAAGATGCCTGGTCGCTAAGCTGTGCAGCCACATAATCGGAGTCTTTTCTCGTATGACTGCCCTTTTGCGATCTCACCATGCGAGTTGCCCTGCCCGTCTTTGGACCCTTTCAAGAAGCTCAATGTCTTTTTTTCGGATGAGGTCTCCATACCTGAACACAGTATTCTAAATGTGGTCTTGCAATTGCTTTATACAGTGGGCTATGATCTCCATATCTCTATAGGATAATGTTCGATAAACCATTGATAGGACACCATGGGCTTTTCTGGCTGCCTGTGTGCACTGCTCAGAAAATAAATCCCAGACTCCTTTCTTTCTCTACTATTTTTAATTGAACCCCCCCCCCCTCCCAAAGTGTATAATTTGTTTTGGGGTTGCTATTCTCCAAGTGCAAGACCTTGCATTTTGCTGCATTAAAACATAGCTCCCATTTTCTGACCATTATTGCAACCTGTTCAAGTCATCCTGAAGGAGACCTGCTTGGTACTAATCATTACCTGTTCTACCAATCTTTACATCATCTGAAAATTTTGACACCAAGCCTTCTATTCCATCGTTGATGTCGTTCATGAAAATCAGAAACAACAGTGGTCCAAGAACCGATCCTTGGGGACTCCACTTCTGACTTTAAACCAATTTGACATCACCATAGTTAAGCGCATTATGGCCTTGCCGCCCTTGCGCCGCAAAACTCATAAACAAACCAATCTGAAGAATCTTCATTAATCACAACCCTCTGCCTTTTGCCCTGCAGCCGCCCTTGCGCCGCAAAGCTCATAAACAAACCAATCTGAAGAATCTTCATTAATCACAACCCTCTGCCTTTTGCCCTGCAGCCACCCATCTTAGAATTTTTCCAGTAATCTCAACGTGTTCCAGCTTATACAATAACCACTCATGAGGGACTGAGTCAAATGCCTTGCTAAAATCCAAATAAACTATGTCGACATCGTTCCCTACGTCCAGCTCATGAGTAGCTATATGAAAATAGCCTACTAAGTTAGTTAAAACACGATTTTTCCCTTAACAGAACCATGTTGTGTGTTATTTCAAATGACATATCTATCTAAATGTGCCTATATTGCACTCTTAATGGTTGCCTCTAAGATTTTCCCTACCACTGAAGTCATACTAACCAGGCTGTAGTTGTCGACTTCGCTTTTAGAACTGCCTGTATGTATTGGCGACGTTGGCGCTTCTCCAATCCAAAGGAATCTCTCCCGAGTCCAAAGATGTCCTCATAATTAACTTCAATGGTTGAATACGCTGGTGGCCTCGATCAAAATTACTGAGTATATGTCATCAACTCCAGGAGCCTTACTTGCCTTTATGCTCGAAATGTTTTCTAATAAACAAAATCTTTCTCTTAAATCCGGACAAAAACATACCTAAAGCAGCTATGCATAAACAAGATTTAAATGTTGCCCCAAGCAAAAATTAAAATACTACGCTAAAATATCGGATGAGGCTTTCGGGGAAATGTTCTCCCTTATTTATTCTTCTGGTTCATTCCGTTCATACTGATAATAAAAGAAGCAAGAAAACTGATAAATTCATTATCCTTCTCAGACGTTTTCAGTTCAATGCCAGAAGAAAGAGTAAATCAAGGAATCGCCTCCCCTCCCACAAATTCTTGCAGATCTACATATTGCTTTTTCATCTTTTAGAATGATATTAAGCAAACACCCCTTCAGTTTATATAATAAAATATTCCAGGCATTCTATAAAAGCATAAAATGGGAACGTCATGTATACCTCACTAAAATCATCATTACCAGTCAGACAGCCGAGTATTACAGTGAAAGTTCAGTGTAAGGGAAACTTTTACTGATCTATGTTGTCGTTCACAAAAATGATCAATTCATTTGACGCCTTTTCTTGTTTCACCATATCCACAATATTAACTGATGTAAAACCAGAATCGGTGTAACGACTACTGCTTAGGCTATAGACCACCATACTTACACACAGTCGTTGCAAAGAGATCAACAGTTAGAAACCTTCTTCAAGATCCAAAAAGCCTTAGATGACAAAGCTCAAATTGGATGCAATTTTTCTGGATATAAAGACTGCTTGCGATAGATCATCTCGGCTCTCTTAACTATCGTTGAAAATCGCTTAATTACAGGAAATCTACTAGCAGTACTCAAAGCACGTATGTAGTGTTATTGGTATGTAGTGTATCCCACAATCAAAATACCAAGAAATACATTAGCAAAAGCATACCACAAGGGGAAAGACAGTGTCTTATGTACAAAGATTAATTAGAAGAGTACTGAAAATTAGAGTTTTAAACGAAGCCATCAAATCCAACTTGATAAACTATTTTGGAATCAAGCTAATTGAAAAAGCCGGCTTTCTGGAAAAACTGAAAGGAAATTTGCACCTGTTCAATCATCTTAGTGGTGATGATTCTAAAAGTACTTAGTATAAATTTAATCCACACAGGGAGCACAGTAGTTATAATCGCCGTCCTCCCCACACCAGGTGGAACTCTTATGAGCTGTTTTTTACTGTGACTTAAGTTAGTTGGTCTCAGGGATGGATAGCAAGGTTCTCCCCCTTTCCGGGGGGGATTGTAAGACAAAATAGGAAAATCGATAGCAGAACACACGACATTTAGGGACATATTACACTCGGAAGATGATTTGGTTCTTGGATGGCTCTAACATGATACTTTTTTTTTTACAAAAGCACCAAGCTTCATTTCTCAAATTTTATATCATACCATTACTTTTTGTTGTTCTTTCGTAGTCTCCGAAGTTTTGATCACCTTTGTAATTAATTCTATTAAATTTACTATCGCAGAGTCTGATGCTGACAACATGGACAGCGTAGTGTGTGAACTTGGCTTTTCTGGGTATCCTACCAAATAGAACTCTTTATTTGCTTCCTTTACAGCAAAACACGTTTTTCAAGTCTGTACATACTTTTCTCAAGGCAAAACATTTGAATTCTATCAATATAGCTTCAACTTTTAACTTTAAAAAAGCGGCAGATGAGGTAATTGTAAGCAGTAGATAAAAGGGAGATTTTTAGACCCAAACAGGCAAAATACATCTTTTTTCAAGAAGAAGAAAAAAAAAAAAAAAAAAAACCTTCACAAAATTCTATCAATTTTGTTCTTTTTTACTCATGCTTTTTTCCGAAAAATTTCGGAAAAAAAGCAAGAGATTCTTTTAAAGTCTACTGTACTAGAAATAAAATTTTATATTAAAATACAGACATAAGATACATCGTGCTTTCAAACATTACATTACTTTGGATTTTCTGTTACACATACCGATTTTGATTCAAGGATACTATTGCAGATAGTGCCCTCTCAGAAATGTTGAGTCAAAGTTTTGTTCATATTAATGGCCCCTTACTGCCTAAACTTGGATGTCAAGAGCATTTCCAAAGTTTCACCAAAAAGAGATCTGAACTGTTTTTTTTTTTTTTTTTTGCACATTACAGAAAAAAATAAATGCTATTATCCAACGTTTCTATTTTGCAATGCAGATTAAAAAACCTTTCGTTAACGGAAATACGCAGAAATTCAAGATTTCTTTTTAAAAAAATTATATTACGATGGCGAGGCAGAGAAGCGGTTAAATCAAGTAAAAATCAGCCGGATTCTCTGTCGTAAATCTGGAGAGCTGGCAGTTACGCATTAACATACACAATACTCTGAAAGAAATCAATCAATGCTGGGTTATCATCATTATACTTCATGGTAACTACTTAATTACTGCTGTAATTAAGATATCCTTTTTTTAAAGTAACCGGGCCACAAGATATTCCATAATTTACTTTCGCACAGGTCTACGGAGAGAATAGAGAGTTACATATTCGATTCTCATCGTCGCCTTGGTGGTAATGTTACTGACATATTTTCTGCTCTATTATAAGTCAATTGGTATCAGTCTATTGTCGCGAGGTTTTCGGAGAATGCAACAAAAACAATCGGGAGATATAGTTAATTGCATCACTGCTGGCAGAGCACAGCCCCCGCCAACCAAAGCGACCTGGAAGAATTTCGAAAAATCAATTGCCAGAAAGGAGAATATTTCCTTCAGTTCCGTACCCCTACCTCCTACAAGTGTAGCAGTGGAATACTTTTAAACCGAGGATGTCCCTGATCTATCACATTTTCCAGCAGAGTACTCGTCACCTTAAACCTCAGTTTGACATGTGACTTAGTTACATTGTTCAGATTATCGGTTTACGGCCACGTTTCAGCAGTTTCCTTTGGCAAATCCCTAGATAACGAACCTTTGTGACCCTATTGGCACATATCCAGAAGAGCGTTATCTGCAGGTGCAATGGCAAGTTATAAATTAAACTTCTTCAAATTGCCGACATGCTGATATGCAGTTAGTTTATTTTAGGGGCCACCGAGATGCACTGCTTCACAAATTTAATTCACACCCGACAGCTATTTATTTTCCTACTTGAAGTGTGTTAAAATGCTATAAGACGCTTTGATAGGCATGTTGCGCACTTACTTAAATGTCCCTGGCCTTAGAGTGCAATGATTGTCCCTTCCGTAGCAGTAATTGAGCTATGACGCAGCCTTCCCTCAACGTACCTTCCCGTAAGGTCTAGGTTCCATTCCTATAATCAGACCACTGACTTATTTCCTGTCGTTGACTGTTAAAGCCGCGGCCGAATCAGTCGGTCTCCGAGTACGGTATACAGTTTATCTTCGACCAATTTGATTTCCTTCCATACAACAAACAAATGCACGCAGTTTTCATGTACAACTACAATGAGATCTCAATCTCAAAAGACTTTGCGTTCATTGAAAGTACCCAATCCAACTGCAAGAATCATCCAAACGTTGATAAACAGCAACGTGGTACAAGAATAAGGTAATGTGGTCCTCAGGCGTTCTAGGGAAAATAATGACATCAGTAATGATTTAACTAATGTAAAAGATATACTTTACGTTCAAAAGTCTAATTTCTACTGAATAAAATATAAAAGTCAAAAAATTTAAGAACTGCATTAAAAATACAGTATACCAAACGCCACGTTGTAAATAAATAAATATCAAGTTAATTATTTCAAGTCCAGAACCGATAAAGGATTTATCCTACCAATGCAGTTCTATTATAATCGTTAATTATCAATAGTAACAATTTACTGTTGCAGAATATGGATATTCTATAGGAGTAAATATGTACGAACACAATATTTACTATATGTGTACGATATGTCCTCACACGCAGCACAGTTGGTAGAATCGCCGTCCTCCCCACACTGGAATGAAAAGACCAAAGTTCGAATCCCCGTCAACTACGGAATTTTTTTGGCCTTTAACAAAAAGTGACCGAGTTAGTCGGTCTCAAACAGGGAAGAATGTGTTTCTCTCTCTTTCGGAAACTCTGGGTTTTCGTCCAGAAAACAGGCAAATCGACCAAAGAACACACGGAGTTTACAGACAAAAAATATACGGTCCAACATGGTCAAAAAGCCGCTGATGCACCTGTCCTATAACAACAAAAACATATAAAACTTTCATATTCAAATATAGTATTTTTATATGCTGAAATTTTTTTATGTTAAAGTACTAATAATCTATTCTTACGAATTCTGAAGGAACTGAATCCTTCCCTCCTAGTTATTCCACTGGGTTTAACTGCTTAAATTTATAAAGAATGCATGTCAATTCAAAACATCAGTGTAAAATTCAAATGTCGGTGTAAGAATAGATTATTAGTACTTTAACATTTGCACAGATGATTCGTCTTAAGAAGAGAGACTAGAAATATCGTCGTAAAAGAATATTAAGACTGTCCATAGCATTATAAAGGATAGAAGGATTACTAAAACTATATCACGAAGTCTGAGAAATCAGCATAAAGGATTGTTTATGACCAGTGCCGCCTTAACCACCGAGTTAAATGGAATTTAACTCGGTAGTTAAGGCACTGGTCACGAATTTCTTTTCTGCTTTATTTCTGAATAAAATATATATATTTACTAAGAGAGAGTGCATTATGTTATTAGTCCAGGGCATCCAAATTTCTTAAGATGGCCCTGTTCACAACCGTGGTACGGAAGGGGGTATTAAAAGACGACGTGCTGGTTATGTTTCAGTCCAAATTTCGAAACTGTAAAATCCGAAAGATTTTATCCATAAGCCAAGATAAAACCTGAGTTCACTCTAAACCAGATTCAAAATTCCAAAACATTTAGAAATGGAACCATCACCAACCCCAAAGAAATTAGAACAATCATTTGAAATAGGGTGGTCTGCGAGTTAGTCGATCGTAACTATCGTCCCAAACGGCCAACAATTACAGGAGTAATACTGGGCATAACTGATTTGAAGATAATTCCAAATATTTACTGAAAGTAATGCACACCGTCAAACAGTTAAAATCACAACGTTGTGATGAGTTTTTAGTGACCAACAGAAAGTTTTAATTAGACTGCGTTAGCCATGCTGGAATAAGTTGGCTTAAGAAAAATTATTTAATTAAGACCGAAAGGAAGTCCAGCATGTTTTAGCAAAGAAAAAAAGTTTAATTATTTAAGAAAAATAATATTGAAGTTAGTCCATTTCATTTATTAGTGAGTTCTGTCAGGTACTAGAATCTCCTTGGTTTTTACAAGTACAGCCAAACGCGCAGAAAACTTAATTTAAACCGGATAGCTCCTTGTCATCGTTTCAAATTATCTGTATTGCAGAGAAGTAACAATCACGCCATGTAACAGTAGAGTAAAGAAAACAGAAAGCCATTTTTCATGAAATTTCATTGAGGACTTAAGATATTAAACCGATGCTATTCAAAGTGGAACAAACAGTTATATCTAGTAACCTTCATCTGTAAATAAATTTCCAAATCCAAAGTAAAGCAAACAGAAGCTATCCTCTTTTCATACTGCATTCGTTCACATCCTTTTGTACAATACAATGTACGGTCTGTACAGTGTGGCCTAATGTCCCTCGAGGTATTTCTGGCAAAGTCTAAGAGCGAAGTGCACCATGGTTTCTGTCGGATTCCTTTCCTACTGAACCTGGGTAGTTTTCTGCTAACCTTGCGAAATGTGCGTGTGCCATTGTTCCATAAAAGTAATCTTAGCCATGGATAACACAGAGCCGAGTGTTCCACTATTAGGCTGTAATCTCACTCTAATGCGGATTTAAAACCTTCACTTTTAAGTTGGGTACCAAGTTGGGTAGGATTAGTAAACGTTACTAATGGGAAGGAATTGCTCATTCTCATTCAAGGGCATACGCAAATTAGGTTAATTAAACTAACCTATCATATTCCAGCGAAAATTTTCCCCCTTACTCCTCTGTAAACATTACCTGAAAAGTTAAATAATAATTATCTGTTTCAGAAAATTATTTTAATTTAAAAAGAAACTCATGCTGTAGTAGGAATTTGATATTATAGTCAACAAAATAGTACACTGAATTAATCTCTTAAATGTCATAGCCGGTTTCTTAATCTGTAAATCGGTTTGTTTAATTTAAAAAATATATTTTTTTTAATTTCGAAATTAAGCGGTACTAAGTACTATCGATTCTAATACCTTTCGTCTTTGGAGTTTTCATAAAAAATATAAAAAATAAAAAAAAGAGTGGCACTGTATAGTAAAACCACAGCAATTTCAACTAATGGGGAAAAGAGTAGCCCGAATTATCGAAATTCCGAATTATAATTAAATATATTATTTACAATATACGAACATATTAGATGTTATTTATGACAAATATTTCAGAAAATAAAACTGGATGAAAATGTTTATATTCAACACAAAATTGAACAGAAAGAGTTCATATGATATAGAACACGAATATACGACGTTAATTAAACCCTAACTATTAATTTAATAGTCAAGGTTTAATTAAATTAAAGAAATCGAAAAACGTCAGCTAAGTAATGACTATCTATTGCACTACCAATTCACAACGCCGTTCTTAATTTTTCTTGAGCGAGTAAAAATATTTTTCAGATCTCAGAACTAGCGAATTTAATAAGTGTATCAAGACAATTCTCGCTTCGTGTAATTTAACTTTTTTCTTCACCAACAGATTTTTACCCTTGAACAGCTACTGCTATTTCTTCTCCAGTCATCATACGATATCCAGACACCCTCAAATTAATAAAAATAAATCTTATGTTTATATGCCCAAATGCACCAACTGAATGACGAATACAGATACCCACAAGGAAAAACATAACACGAAAGAAAGTTTAGAGGAACCACAGCTCCTTCAAGGAGGCAGCGTCAGTGTGAAAATTCCCAAGCACACACACATTCCGGTAATGATCTACTAAACAGCAAAAGTCATGGATGCCCTTAAAAACAAATCTTGAATATGGTCAATCCGCAGAGAATAACTCAATAAAGTGAAAGGTTAAAATGTAAATTTTCATGTAGACCAGAGCTAATCGACAAGCCGAGCGAAAGTGCAAATATTATCACTGGCGAATGATGCAAGCTTCTGTTCGTTCTTTTCTTTTTTTTTTTTTTTTTTGTTGTTGTTCGTACGCAGATTAGCACCTCTTCGGCACTGCTGCAGTTTGTAGAAATTCCTAACACAACGTTTAAGTTAAATTTGTTGTGCACGTTCACTGGATGAAAACAATTTCGCACATTATCCTGCAACCATCCTTTCTTTATTTGGCTTTAATGCTCTTTTGTGTGCGTTGTCTGAGAAAGATTTGGAATACCATCAATTATTAAGTTTCCTCAATTTCGTTTAAAGCCACAAACACTTAAACCAGGTCTCCTCGCAAGTGCCTAGTTTCCAAGCACTGCAATTTGCAGAACTGAAGTCTTTTGTGGTAAGAGTACCCCTTTGTGCTCTTGCCTAATCTGGTTGCTCTTCCCTGCGCCCGTTCCGAGAGATCCACATCTTTCTTAAAATGAGGCTTTTATACCTGTATGTAGTACTCAAAATATGGCCTAACAATTGTCTTATGCAATGGTCTAATCACCTCTTTGTCTCTACTGGAAAATCCTTTGTCTCTATTGTATATCACTGACAAAAGCCCATGAGCTTTTCTGGCAGCCTGTCTGCACTGCTCAGAGAACTCCATGTCGGATTGTACAATTGCACCTAAGTCTAGTTTCGGCGCATTATGGTCTTGTTGCCCTTACAGCGCAAAGCCCATGAACAAATAGGTCTCCCTTCACCACCTATAGTGTGGTACCACTTAATTGGTATGCTATTTTGCAGGGGTGGGCAACATCCGGCCCGCGACGATGTTGAATCCGGCCCCCTCGGTAAATGCATAAATATAGAAAATCCACACCTGACTACACTCGCCGTAAACGTTCGGCTTAATTCGGTTCAATCGGGAATCGCGGCCAGTACAACAGTAACCAAGTGATTCTACGCAGCGTCAAAGAGTTATTTCCTAATTATTATTGTAGCATCGATCGAACGAAGTTCCTTTGGGTTTGACTTCTTATTGAAAAAATAATATTGGTGCGAGATATTTTATGTTTTATGCCTTTTCTAATTATTAGAATTTTTAATTTAATATAATTTATAGCCCATAAAATGAGCCAATTAAAAAAAAAAAAGAAAAATTGATGCCGAATGCCGCATTTTCAATGATAATTGGACATTCAGATATTTTTAAAAATACATTAATAATTTGGTAATTCAAGTAATATAACATTTTTTAGGTTCTGATTTTTTTTTTATTAAATCGTCCAATCTATTCCGGCCTGCATCATGATGCGAAAATTTCATTCGGCCCGCTGACGAAAAAAGTTGCCCACCCCTGCTATTCTGGGATTACTGCTGCTCATATGCGGTACCTTGCATTTATTAATTTTAAACCTCAACTACCACTTCTGCGCCATCGACCTAATTTATCTGGATCATTTTGCAAATATGCAACACAAAATCATTAAAATTACAAAGTGAGAAAAACTTAAAAGGTAGCAGTTGTGCCATACTTCACATCGGGCTGCTGTGTTTCCCAACGTGATAAAATTTAAGGGGATAATGACCATAAGATAACATTAAAGACGCCTTAAATGCTTTTTATTTATTTATTTATTATTATTTTTAACTTTCACTTCTTTTACAAACGTGATTGTGAAACCATTGTGAAAGAATTCCGGAACTGCATCATTAAATTCTCTTTTAGCAAAAAAAAAAAAAAAATAAATAAATAAATGGATGCCTAGTTTTAGGCATCCATTTCATGCTTGGTTTTAGAAAGGAATTGAAATATGTTTGTAAAAGGAAAACTGCAGAACTTTTTTGAGGGAACAGCAGAAAAGTCTCTTCCACACGCGTTTTATTTATAGTTCACGAATCTACCACGCAAACTCCTTTATTAAGTCTACTCACTGTCTCAGCTGTCAGGTTTAAAAACAGCGTGACTGAAATAACGAGCGAAGAAAACAGCGGAATTCCAAGTGCATGATGCACACTTTTGAGGATTTCGTAAATGGATGGAACGAAATACATCCGCTGTAGTTGAGGATGTTCTTGGGAATTGTCTAAATGATATGAAAAAAAAAAAAAAAAAAAAAAAAAAAAACCTGGAAAATCCGTTTCTTCCCGTCTATACGGAAGTTGTCTGTCATTTTGAAACATTCCTTCCCCCTTAACTGCTTTCCAAAGTCTTCATCATTGTTCTGACATTGCCAAATCTTGTTAAGTGTTTACGGAAATGATGCTCGACAAGTTTCGCAATGCATTTACAGAAGTAGGCAATCTTGGCTTTATGGCACACGCAAAAAAAGAACAAAAGCTCAGTTAACAGGAGGAAAAATTAAATACGCATCAAAAACGTTACCACTGAACAACTTTACTGCTCTCTAAGAACACTATTTAAGCATTTCATCAGCGATAGCCTAATATTCTTTCATCACCCATCTTCTCCGAAACAAATTCACTTGAAGCATGCAAAGAAGTACATTGTAGCCTTTATAGGCCAGAAAGCCTTTTCAATAATGTCAGTGGACATTGCAGTCACGTCATGGATTTCACAAGTATCTAGTGATCCAGGAACATGAGTGGATAGAAATTTTATTTAAAATAATTAAGCCTAATAGTTAAAGTAAAACTTTAACATACAAAGGATAACTGATATACCAGGTGATTCAGAATTCATGGAACTTAATTTCCAGGGGCAGCGCATGCTCATAAACGAACATTTGGAAATCCCAGTTAAAATTAACGATATTGGTGGTACTATACGGTATAGCAGGGGTGGCCAACAAGTCGATCGCGGCTTTAATTTCGGTCAATCGCGACGAATTTTAAGCATATATAAAAAATAGATTAGTCAAAATCTAAATATTATTATGCGCCCCACTGCATACGCTTATTACAAAATCCGTTGAACCACGTGACTAATCTTGTCTAGTGAGGTTTCACGCAGTTACGTTGTGGAGAGCAGTGTGTCGAATTCTTATTTAGCTTACTTAATATTATATGTTAATTTAAAATTTTACGTTAATACGTTAAATTTAAATTACTTTATACGTTAATTTAAAATTAATATTACGAAAAAGAGTAAAACGTATAATTTTCATCAAGAGTGGGAACTAGAATACTTTTTTGTAATGAAAGAAAAATGTTCGATTTGCAATGCTTCCGTGGCTAGACCAAAAAAAAAAAAGAAATTTAGAGAGGCACTTCAACGCACTCCATGGTAAATACCAATCGGATTTTCCGCCTAATAGTGACCTTAGAAAAAAATTAAAAGAACTTAAATCCAGATTATTCTCACAACAAAATTTCTTCATTTCTAGCATCATTTAAAGTGAGTCATCTTCTGGCAAAAAAAAAATGCAAACCATTTTCTGATCGTCAATTCATCAAAGATGCAATTCATCACTCTTAACTTTGATAACAACCCCAAACAGGAAAGGAAGAGAATCTCTGAAATTATGTACAGGACCTGGCAAGAGATACGGGACACCACCAACAGAGGATTAATAACCAAAAAGTTCATTCCCTCTGTGAACCTCATCAGTCCAAAACCTCCTCCCTGGTACTCACCAGGCCTCCATACTACATTTCTATTGACAGGCCACGGACCCTTTAAAGGGAAGCTAACATCCCTAGGCATCGAAGATTATCCACTGTGTCACTGCGGGGCTGAAGAAACGCGAGATCACGTGGTGTACGACTGCCATGAATATGACGAGTTCCGACTAAGGTTTGCCACTAAAATCCAAGATAATCCCCGGCATTGTGAGCACCTGATTATAATGGACGAGCAGCGCTACACCGCCTTTACTGAGTTTGCGCAGTCTGTCTTCACTGCTAGACGGGTTAGGCACCCAAACACCACCCATTGAAGATCAAAATAAGAAACTTCCTGGATCCTGAAAGTCCTCTCAGAGAGAGGGGGGAGGAGGGAGGGGGAGAGAGAGAGAGAGAGAGAGAGAGAGAGAGAGAGAAAAACTCCTTTCTTCGTTCGTCCCAGGAGTGACAACGACCAGTACAGCTCATCTGCTGCCATTAGGCCTCTCTAGCCACGCTCTCTTGCGTGGTCCTTTGCCTCCACTCCCCGGGCGGGAGGTGGAGTTACCCGTGGTCTCCCCACCTCGCCGTCCCTCTTTTTCACTCTGGTGGAGCATGGGCCTGCTCCACTAACTTGGGGTTATCTTCTCTATGGACCTCATATCTCTATCTTCCCCCCCAGTCTTCAGTCTCCCCCCTTCTCTAATTTACAACTAGCGTCCGAATCAACTCGAAATTGCTTGAGCCCTACACCCAAAAACTTGATAACATCAAATCGCCCAACTAGTACTCCTTTTGTTTTGGCTGCCCCTATCTATAGAGGTTATTTTTTTTATTATTATTTTTTTTCAGGTCCTTGCCACTGAAATCTCAGGAAATTAGGTGGCAGGATCTGCCAGAGTAAATAACTATGATACTGGTGTACCTAGTCTGCCTCCACGGATCGAAGTGGGGCAACGTTGGGTCCCATTAGGGGCCCAGCGGCTAAATGACCAGATGAACAACGGTACACGACACTACACATATACAAAATCCATACACTTTAAACCTCTGGCATTGACAGTGTTCTGTTTCACACCCACAATGTATAGCACACGGAGATGGGGGGAAACCCCTGGTGCCGTTTGACACTAAACACACTCTACACTCATCAAAGACGCATTTTTAGAAATAACAGATTCTCTTTTTTGAAAATTTTAAGAACAAAAATGAAATTAAAGTGCTCTTCAAAATCTGCAATTATCTCGAAATACTGTGATGCAACGCATCGATAAAAATGAGTACAAATGTGAGCGAACAATTGCGTGCTCATATTGCTAACTGTGTGTCCTTTTCTTTACAACTGGATGAATCTACAGACGTAAGTGATACAGCTCAATTGCTAGTTTTTATTCGTATGGTTTTCGATGATTCTTCCACTAGAGAAGAACTGCTGGGTATGGTTTCGTTAAAAGAAGGAACTAGAGGTCTTGATATATTTAACTCATTCAAACATTATTAAAAAATTAAATTACCACTATTTAAGCTCGTATCAATAACAGATGGATCCAAAGCAATTACAGGGCATCTTAACGGATTCATCGCATTGTGCCAAAAGGATGGTGAATTCCCAGATTTTTTGAGTTACCACTGTATCATCCACCAAGTGTTATCCAGCAAAAGATTAAATATTAAAGTGTTATGGGCTTTCAAAATCATGAATTCCATCAGAGGACAATCTCTTCAAAGGAGACTTTTCAAAATGCAACTCGATTAAAATGAACCAGATCTGATATTACACAGAGATGTGAGGTGGCTGAATCGGAGTACGTTTCTACAGAGATTTCGAAATTTGCTGAATGAAATCTAAAAAAAAATAAAATTGTTGATCAAAGGGGAGATGTTCAGCACCTACAAGATACAGAATGGTTGTGTGGTCTGGCTTTCTTGGCAGATTTTACCAGTAAATTAAGTGATCTCAATTTGAAATTACAAAAAAAAAAAATAATAATAAAAATATGGGTGGCATGATTAGTAATATTTCTGCATATAAATATCAATTTTTGGCAATGGCTAAGGATCTCAAAGAAAAATAATCATATCATTTTGCAAATGTGCAAGTTCATTTGCAAAAATATCCTGTTTTTGAATTTAATAATGAGAAATATGTTTCTGAAATTGAGAAAGTTGTGGATGATTTTTAAACAATTGAAGACATTATTCAATATCTTATACATTTAATGTCGACTTAGATACGAAACAAATTGCAGAAAAAATTCGCTGAGATTTTTCACATGGAGAAAATATTAATTGAAAATGAAATTATTGTATTGCGAAACGATATCTTCCTAAAAGTCAGATCATCAGAAAAATATTTTTGGAAATATGTTTGCCGAGAAAAATACCCAAATGTAAAAAAATGCAGTGAACTTTTAAATTTCTGTTTTCGTTCCACATATCTATGTGAATCGGCCTTTTCGTATTTGAAAAAAAAAAAAAAAATAAAAAAAAAATAATAATAAAAAACAAAGAATCGCTCTACTCTTACGGACTTGCATACAGAAGATTCTTTACAGTTGGCCTTATCACAGTATATTCTCAATTTTGAAAGCTTAGCAGATGACATGAAGGGGCGCCTCCGTAGCCAGGAGCAGTAGTGTGTAGCACACGCTTCTTGATTAGACCGGGGTTCGAGCCCGTGACCACCAAATATGGAGGATGCGGAAGGTCAGGGAATGACCACTGCATATTCCCAGCCCGGATAAAGGGTGAGGGTTGGCGTCAGGAAGGGCATCCGGCCGCAAAAAATTCATGCCAAAAACAATAAAAACGCTGACCCCATATATAATGGGATAAAGCGTGGACAAAAAAAAAAAAAAAGCAGATGACATGAAGACAACCTTCGCATAAATTAAAAACGTATGAATTTAAAATAAGAATTCTGTATTGTATTTAAAACCAACATTTTTCAATATATGTTGATTAATTTTTGAACCATGTGCAATGAAATTCTTGATATGGTAGATCGCGGCACATTTTGAGGAAAAAAAGATCGCATCACAAATTAAGCTGGCCACCCCTGCTGTAGTACACCAATATTGGCAATTTTAACTGTATACACTGGTGTGCAAAATTTAAGGACTAGTCAGGTTTTCACCTGTAGATTCTTATAGGAGTGACCTGGACATGGGAAAAGCATACCAAAGGAACCTCGTGAGGTACAGAAATGATGAAGGAAATGACACCGACACAACAACGGAAACAAAACGGTGCTGAGAAACTTTGTTCAAAAATGGCAACAAAGCACTGGCTGCCATGATACCGATGCATCATCGCAAGAGATGGAACAAAGAGAAGAGGTGGTCCTCAGTAGGAGATATTGCCACCCCTAAATGTCGATACAGGCTTTGCATCGCCTGTCCATACTTAGAACAATGTTGTTGATAAGTTCTTGCGGTAACATCGTCCATTCCTCTGTCAGCACCATCTTTAGCTGGCGAACATTTTCTGGTGGGTGTGGACGTGCCGCTAGGCGTCTCCCCACAGTGTCCCATGTGTCGATGGGATTTAGATCGATGGAAACGGGTAGGCCAATCCATACGAACAATGTCCTCACTTTCCAAAAGCATATCAACAGCTGCAGTGCGATGCGGTATGGCGTTATCATCCATAAACACGAACTCGGGGCCAATGGCACCTCGGAACAGACGCGCATGGGGAAGGATTACCTTAGTACAGTGGCATGCACCGGTTACAGTACCGCCTTCCAGTATCTGGAGTTGTGTACGTCCATCCAAGATAACGCCTCCCCAGAAGAGAACACCTCGACCGCCAGATCGATCCCTTTCAGTGATGTTTGTGGGGTGATACCGTGTGCCAACCTCTCGCTAGATTAGCTGACGTCCAGAATCGCTGCTGAGACTGAATCTACTCTCATCAGTAAAGAGTACCTTAAGTAAAGATTTTGTGGTTGCAACCCTTAGAAATAGTGTTGGTCCTTAAGTTTTGCACACGAGTGTAGTATAGTACCACCGATACCGATTTGGTGGTACTATACTGCATACTAGTTTCATGATGCTTCATGCTGAAGTGAATTAGAGTACCCAGGTTGCGGTTCATATTGCAAGTTGAACCCAGAATGTGGAGAGATTCAATAAAAGCTCTGCTTTTGATTAGGAGAACAATCAGTTATTTACACCTTATGTTGCTCCTTCCACTAATGGCGAACAAGGAAGATATATCAAAATAACATGCACTGCATATAGCTGTTTCGTGGTTTCATGCAATCCTTATATCTTTTGGATTCGCTCAATTAATAATCCCCCCACTCACAATCCCTACAGCCAACCCGATACACCATTTCACTCTTCGAGCCTTTGCAGGACGATAGATTTTACTTTTGTAATAATGGACTGGAGCTTCTTGATGGGAGGGTTTTAATGAATTGAATACTCCCACAGAATTCTAAAAATAAGCTCAATTGTGCCTGGATGGTATGATATATTATTAACGGCCCAGACGCCAATTACTTTCGTTATTGCAAATAAGGTTTTAGGAACATCAGCGACTAAGACCATAAAAAAGGAAAATCATTAAGAAAACGATATCTAAAAATACAACCTTTGGTCAATGTGCCGTGTGTTCTGTGGTCGATTTTCTCTTTGCTGGACGAAAAACCCGAGTTTCTGGAAGAAAAAACCATGTCACCCTCTCTGAAACCAACCAACTCAGCCACGTTGCGAAAAATACCCACAAAAATTCTCAAGTCACTGAAGGGATTCGAACTCAAGTCTTTTCCACCCGGTGTGGGAGAGGACGGCGATTCTACCAACTGTGCTACCCACAAGATCCCCTAACCCCGAAGCGTATCCTTATATCTGTATGTTTTTGCCTGTAGAAGTGATGTTCACTGGCCGATACTTCGGACGTATTTAACACGGTATACAAGTTCAACAGAAACAATAGGATGGATAGACAGATTCCACTGAAGCTATACTTGACAAACTATTTCTACAAGATGATTCCTCGCAAGACATGCCAAATCAGATTTTGATAAGAAGAGAATTCTTTATATGTAACTCAGTTAACTACGGAGCCATTTACACTTAATGAATTAGCATGCGTAATTGGTAAACTAAATTTTAAGAAATGTCCACGATGTGATTTGATAGAAAATGAATTTATAAGCACGGTTTTATAAATTGGTTCAGTATTTGTTACTATTACTACATAACAAATGCCTTGTAGAAAGATATTTTCCAACAGATTGGAAGGCAGCTTTATTGAAGTTAATCAAAAAGCCTGGTAAACCCCTCACAGATCCTAGATCCTACCGGCCAATAGCCCTTCTGGCTAATCTTGGCAAGTTGCTGGGAAGGTTGATGGTTTTGCGCATTACGCAGTTAATAGAGCAGCGTGGAATGATATCAAGTAAACAATACGGGTTTACACACCTGGAAAGTCAGCTTTAGTGGACTCTCGAACACACGTCGAGAATTCTATTTCGAAATATGAATTAGTCAGTTTTGTGGATTTCCAGGGTGCCTTTAAGTGCAACTAAAATGCTCAGCTGGGGATAGCTGGATATTCTCAAGAATTATATAAATTGTTTGGAAGTCACTTCAGTGATAGATATGTAATTGTCAAATCTAAAAACTTTTATATCAAAAAGCAAGTTTATCGTGGTTGTCCCAAAGGTTCAGTCTTGGGCCCTTTCATATGGAACTTTACTTTGCAGAATTGGTTAGCTCGTTCTTTTTCTAGCTGTGGAAAAAATAGCTTTTGCTGATGATTTAACAATTATAGTGGCTGGGAATTCTAGGAGAAGTCTTGAGCATAATGCTGATATTGACTAATTTGCATCGCTAGGCACAAAACTAACTAAAATGCTGTTTAAAAGAAAACTGGACCATAGTTGACCTCCACAAATAAAGTTAAATGGTATTCAGCTACCAATGGTATCTGAAGCTAAATATAAACTATCGTTTTTTTCCACATTTGATATATTTAGGAACTAAAGTGAAAAAAAAAGTTTTCTGGTGCTGTTATTCGTGTTTCCAAGCAAGTTGTTATATTATAAGGCTGTATTTCTCCCCATGACAACATATGCAGCAGCTGCTTAATTTCATCGTACTGTGTTGGTAAGGTTCCAAGCAAAACAATTCTATACAACGTTCAATGCTTCTCAGCATGTTGAGTGTGTAGGACAGTATCTACCGCAGCTATTCAGGTGTTAGCCGGGGATATTCCTATGGACTTGTTCCTGATATACCGAGGAACATGTTATAGGATTAAAAATAAGATACCTGCTACGTTTTATAACATTACAATTGATACTCAGGTAGATATTGGCAAACGAAGTGGGTTACTGGAAGAGAGGGAAGTGTGACAAAGCTATTTCTTCCTAAGGTGACGTTTCTCCAAGATAAAAGAGTAGCTGAATGGTTTATGCCTGGGTTGGAGTTAATATATATAATAACAAGTCATGGCTCACTGAATGAGAAACTATTTGCTCTAAGATTAACAGATACTGAATTGTGTTTATGTGGGTTGTTTGTTTGTTATTTGGTTTTTAGGAGCATTAGCAACTAAAGCCATATTGCTCTGGGATATGCGGTGGTCATTCCCTGACCTTTCCGCATCCTCCGTATTTGGTGGTCACGGGCTCGAACCCCGGTCTAATCAAGAAGCTTGTGCTACGCACTGCTGCTCCTGCCCACCTGGCTACGGAGGCGCCGTTTATGTGGGACCAAGGAAAATTGGGTTCACATTTTGTGTGAATGTAGTATGTATGTATGATAGTGCGCGATATATAATTAGTGATTTCCTTGTGAAAGTGATTCCTGGACAGCAGTTTCATCTTTTGATGGAACGAGATAAACTTCAGTTATTACAAACTTTTACTGAAACCACATTTGATCTGAGAAGAAGTATGTTTCCACAATTAAGAACTGGTTTAACTTCGGTTAACTGATTAGCTTGGTCTTTGTATTTATTGTTGGCGAGTGTTATTTTTTATTTATTTATATTTGTCTCAAACTATCTACTGGAACTGGCCCACCTTCCCAGGGTGTGGACGAGTATCTAGAAGCAGCCTTTCTGGTGATCTCTGCTTCTGAGTAGCCAAGAAGCCAGCACAACACAATATACATAAAATACACAAACATTACACTACTACATGTCTGGCCTATTTTACAAAGTCTGTTAAAATCTACAGTTGAAGTGACGTTCTAGTAGCAGCCCTAACAATAACACATGTCCACTGGCTAATCTGTATGTTCGGCGGGCTGCAAAACACGGAATAACTCACGGGAAGAGAGAGCGAGACGAATCCCTCCACCTGAGATCGTCTTACTACAACCGCGACTGAAGAGGACTTCTGACTGAAATTCCTCCAGTTGTCGAGGAAGGTTTGGTGAATGTAGGACATTCACCAAACCTTCTCGTCGCCTCTCACCAAACGAGAGGCGACGATGTATCCTGCCAACTACGCTACCCCGGAGGACAAAAGGCATGGGATATAGGATTTCATTACAAGGATCGCTTACAAATATCAGCTCCGCGTTGCCAAATTACGCCCTCACTGAATGTGATCACTTATCATATGAACCTCCAATCATATTTTGGATTGTCCCAATTAACATGTCACAATCTGCAGTGAAAATGGCTATATGCACAACGGATTCTGACAGTTATCTTTACTTAACACTTCAACAGTTGTTTTTACTTAACACTGGGTGGAGTAACAGAGCTTAGTCCTAATGAGGTGAGGATCACTGATTGTTTTCATATTCACCAGCAATGGCCTAAAAAGAGGCACTACACACCTTGGCTTTAATCTGCCATACGAAATGCAACCAATGAAATAAATGAAGCCCGTCATGGGGGGACAATAACAGTAAACAGGCCACCACGGCAATCGTTGGCTTGAACCAGAACGTGTACAGTAAGGAAGAGTTGACATTACTAACGCAGATCTCTGGAAGTGCAGTTATGCTACATTATTTGCTTAATTTTTGCACTTTTCTCATAGTATAATTGATTTTTTTTTTGGACTTGAAGTAATTGCGGATAGCATAATTTCTGTGGAAGAAGAAAATGCCAACAATTTTGAAAATTGCCGTTTTTATTGCTTTATTATATATTTTTATAATTTGATATTTTAAATAATATAATTTTTATTTTACCACTAAAAGTTTAGTATATTTTGAAAATATTTTATATATTTATACTTTTTATATACATTTGTGGTTTTTTTTTAATAATTTCAAAAAAAAAGTTATCAAATTTAGATCCCCCCCCCCCCAATATATTTACTGGCTGTTCACGGGAAAAATTTCTGCCAACAATTTCTTTCATTAAGAATTTCCTTTTTCGAAACTGAAAATATCTATAGCAAAAAAAAAAGGAAAATCATTAAGAAAACGATATCTAAAAATACAACCCTTGGTCAATGTGCCGTGACGGAAGTTTCAAGTGCAGTACGATCATTTTTCTTTATTGCAATAAAGATTCATTCTCTCCCCCCCCCCTCCCACACACAATATTCTTGTAGACTACTTTACTTGAGAGCAGCCCTCCACTAAGATATTCGTCCAATAAGTGCCAAAACTTCCCCCAAACTGTTAAATTTGCCAAGTTTCATTTTTGTCACACTAAAATTAGAAAAAATGTAAAAACCTCTTTGTGAATCATTCTCGCAAGAAGACATTTAACAAACATCACTGATGAAGTCATCCTCGATTGTGGATGTGTCAACTGAGGTTAGCTAGTTACAATGAACGTGTTTATAAACAAAATGTCATGAATAAGGGGGCTCCATTTGCCGGTATTCTGTACATCTCATATTAGAACATCAAAATCAAATGTCCTTTTCATTAATACATTATATAAGACACGCTGCATATTATGATAAAGATTAAGCCACAGTCTTTTAAGTCAATGAATTAAAAATACAACAGGCAACTGATTATTCGGAGACCGATTAATTGGGTCTCTGTGGGCCAAGGAAATCTGTCATTTTAAGTCGGATAGGGGTAAAAAAAAAAAAAAAAAAAGATGCAGAATCTATTAAATGCATTTTTTTTTACATTCCGTAATGCTTCCTCCCGTACATGAGTTTCTCAAAAAATGTTATTCCTACCTTCGTATTATGCCTACTAGCTCAATAGTGGTATTTCAGTAATTTTCAGCTTTATTAATGAACAGTTAATAGTGAGTAGCCACTTTATTAAATGCACATACCCTTTCCATGAAATGTAGCGCTTTTTCAGCAACAGTATAACTGTTGTTATGCTGTTGCATAACGTGGTATGGTGGTCAGCGCCGGAAGCGTTGGTATGAGTATCTCGAAAACTACAACCTTCCGGGGGTTTTCCACACAAGGCTGTATTCAGGTATAATGAGATTGTTCCAATATCCTAATATCATCGAGCAATGGCAATCCTGTGTTCAGAAACAGCTCGTTGATGAGAGAGAGACTAATGGAGGCTGACAAGATTGTGCAGAGTAACACAGAACGGCTACAGTCAGTTATATAGCAACCCAGTAAAACAGTGGTAACCAAAGAAGCATTTCAGAATGTCCAACTCATCGTACTTTGTCATAGATGGGGTCTCGCATCTGACGGGAGCTAAGAGGAAGCAGTTGAGTCAACATGAACCAGCATCCTTGTGGCACGTTTTCGACACCTTGTTGAGTCCATGCCACGACGTATATAGGCTGTTCTGAATGCTAACGGGTTGATTTGGTAGTTGTTGGCGCATCGGCTTCTGTGGCCATATTGCACCTCCCAAGGTTTTTGCAGTACTTTGATCCAAGCCCGAGGCGAGAATCGAACCCGCGACCTTTGGGTTGCCGGGCAGGTACTTTACCCACTCGGCTAGCCCGGTCGGCATGCTAAAGGGAGAAACCTACTCGATATCAGGTAAGTTTGCCCAATAAAATAGCCACTCAGTATATACGAAATTCAAAAGAAGATGGAATCCAAATGTACTGGAATATACAGGGTCGACTATTATTGGACACTGATCAGAGAAGCTCGGGATGTCAACTAAAAATATTTCGTATGTAATCTGTCTCATTAGTAATTATGATAAAAAATTTATTCAAATATAAATATTTTATTATAGTTGAAGTTCAGATTAAAATACAGTGCATTCAATAGAAAAATATATCGTTTCGTTGTTATCAAAGAACCTGGCACACTGTTATCAAAGAACCTGGACAGCACATATAAGAATAACATTAAATATTCATATAGCTGACTACGAAAAATGTTTAATTTTTTCTGCAGTTCTTATCTCAGTCACCTTTTTGGACAGCT
Organism: Mastigoproctus giganteus; assembly: GCF_048544385.1. NCBI lineage: Eukaryota > Metazoa > Arthropoda > Arachnida > Uropygi > Thelyphonidae > Mastigoproctus > Mastigoproctus giganteus. Next base: position 237,312,984 of record NC_143579.1, on the reverse strand, counting down.
CCCACTTTTAAGTTCCTAAAACAGGTTGAGCAATTGTGTTTGACACGTGAAAGAAAGCAAAGTTTTGTGCCAAAGTCACTATAGCAACTTTCTTCCATGGGTAACATTGCAGAACGCCAAGAAAACATGACAAATGATACTACTGCAGACAACTACTGGGGTATGTGCAGTTGCTAATGAATAGTTCCGGTAACGTCAGGCAAAATATTTAAATGTGTGGTAAGTTCTCCCACATATACTTCTCTGCATTCTGAGCCAAACAGGAAAAAAAGGTTAACCAAATTTCACATGGGTGGTACAAACCACGAATATTATAGTAATATTTCGAAGTTTAAACTTTGAAAAACTGAGTTTAAAAATGCCACCGTAATTAAAGATAAAATTTAAATATTGAAATTTAAATTACTCATATAGTGTGTGTAAGAAATACTCATTATTTTGGGGGATAAAAATCACTAAATTGATGATCATTATCAATTTAGGACGGTGCTTCAAGCTGGAAGGGACGTACTGCGACAACAAACACTAACTACAAATCACCATAATCATCACTAATAGAAATGCACTTGACTATTAGTAGTAATAGTTCTTAAAAGGCTGTTAGCTGAGATCCTATCATAAGCTGCTCGGATGTCTAGGAAGACGGCGTCCTTTTTGTCCCCATAGTTCAATACACGTTGCACTCTCATATAAGTTGGGAACCAGATTAGCCCTTCATCATATCAAAAAATATCCTGTATACATCCATAGGATAGCCCCCCGGGAAATTTTACTAAAGAACACCAACTTCCTTACTCTGTAAGGCTGATACTAAGGTACTTCCATCCACGGGATGGAAGTACCTTCACAGCAGAAATTCTCACTCGGCCAGCTAACACATACAGGACTATACAAAGTGGTGTCTCAACATTCTTCATAGGCGGAACCAGCCTCAACGCTCTCAAGAATATTCCCGTATAATATTCTCGACATTTTTAACCAGCTTCGTGTCGACTGTGAATGTGTAAGTATAAAGCAAACCTCACAATCATCCTCCAGCAAACCCGTCTCCTCGTGTTCAGCCAATACTATGTGGATTTTAAGCACAATCTAAGACTAAGGATCTAATGTCTTGCTAGAACTCTGCACGGGTGACCAACCCTCGTAGGTATCACAGTGGATATAATCACCGTCTAACCACACCGGATAATAAAGGCCTAGTTTTTTTTGTTTTTTTTTCGAATCCAGCCAATGACGCGAGGCATTTTAGGGCTTTTTTCGCAAATGGCTGAATTAGTCGATCTGGGGCGAGGGTTGCATGGTTTCATCTCCTGTAATGTCGGATTTTTCTTCTAGCAAGCAGAAAAATTTACTACAGAATACATGCAATTTATAGATACAATATACTGAAGCCTCGTAGCCTTAGTTGCTTTGGCGCTTACACACGAAGATGATAACCAGATCACTGGGAGAACGTGACCAGGTTTGGGCACTAGCATAAACTGCGAGTTTGTAATTTCAAACGATTACCAAAATAACCTCTTATAAATTAATTAAATATTTTTTATAATTAATACTTTCTTTTTTGTTATAAACGGCTTACGGCTTGACATAACTTAAAACACATAGAAACAGTTGTAAAATGTTATTAACCCAATCCCCTGCCATATCCTGCCGTCTCAGGGAGAAGTGTAGGCATCGATTTTATGTAAATAAAATATAGAGTAATGTATATACATACTTCTAGTACAAAGAATGATAAGTTCTTTAATCGCAATCTTAATACGTTTTGTAATTGAAAAGAGTTTTGGTATGACAGAATTATTTTTTAGTGCTTCCTTCAATATTTGTAATGAATATGATGACAGGGACAGGAACTTTACTTTTTTTTTTAATCATCTAAAGGGGGGGGGGCGATCAAAGCAGCCAAACACTTTTCAGTGGGTGGATGCATTGCTAATGCCAACAAGAAGTTCTCTGCATCAAACACGACAGCATGTATAAATCTATGCCTAGTATAATTTTTCTCAAACTAGCTGACAGAAAAGTAAATGGCGATAAAAAGGTAATGAGCCTGAAAGAAACCCATGAACCAGCAAGAAGTATTCAACAAAAGATACATGAACCTGGTAAAACAATTTCTTAAATAGATCAAGCTCAGTTTTAGGGAACGGGTCCTAACAGATGTAAGCGAATTTTTCTGTACAGCTTCTGCATGGCTGGAACGAGCGGTGTGAAAATGAATCCTTAAAACACCCTAACGCAAGCTGTATCAGCCGAGAATGAAACAAAGTACGTCTTCTGGTGCTCAAAATAACCAGAAGACAGAGGGATAGAGAGCTCCCAAACTGCGGCATCGACGGCGTCTATATCGAGTTTTCTGTGAAGACGTGAATCCGTAGGCAGCAGGCTATTTTTGGTTGGGGGGCCTATGCCAAATTCGCTCCCTCATTATGACTGCATAGAAGGTCTTTGTCTGCATGAAGATCAGAAATGAACGCTTAGGGGAAAGCAGGTGAAATGATAAAGGACAACGTCACGGAAACAAATGATGGATAAGCCAGAGAAAGTCATCACACTGATAACCAGTTGACAGTGGAAGACGAATATGATATACTGTGCATTACAACTCTCTATACAGAGTTCTTGATGAAAAAAAAAAAAAGCTTAGAATATCAGTTGTCTTCTCATATTACTGAACTAAACCTTCTGCAATTGGATGTTTTAACCATCACAGAGGAAACCGAGGAGCACTGAACGGTACCATGTTTATTACTGGGTGAATGTCTGAAAAAACGAATATCCGTCTGGCAAAGAAACCAAATTATATATGTGCCAACACAAAGCAACAGAATAACGACACTACGATAAGTGCCCGACAAATTATTTTATATATATTTTGCTTGTGTCCCTCCGTGATGCTCTTTGAACTTCAATAACTCAAAGACTAAACAAGCTTTTGACCTGATTCCTTTTGTAATAGGTTTTATTTAGTAGCAAAATCGAAAAAAATAAATAAATAAATAAATAAATAAATAATAATAAAAAATAAATAATAATAAAAAATAAATAATAAAAAAAAAGTTTCAGCCAATTTTCAAATCCCTAGAATTGATTCAGTTCCCCATAAAACTAATTTGTCATTTACTTTTAAGACAAGGAAATTTCTTAGCCTTTTGTCATCACAATCAACAAGTCTCAGGGTCAGATTTTCAACGAAGTTGGGAATTTTTGCTCATGGACAATTTTAGTAGCAATTTTTAGGTACTGATAATTTTTGTGCAATAATCATAATTTTTTTTTAAAGGGCGATATAGTTATACATGCAAAAATGATCAAATTGCATTTTTAATCATTTTATTACTAGAGTCAGTCCCACTGACATCTCAGCTAGCAGCGAAGGGAGCCGAGAGAGGTTCGCTTACACTGTCATCAAACTACAGATCACGTTATATATTTGTTTTAACCATAGATGAATCTGGGATTAGCTTCTTTGCAGCCTTTTCGTTTCCTCTCATGAGTATTACCCGTTAGTTACAATAATTCCGATTATCAAGTTAAGAAATTAATGATTTTGAAGCCTCTCTAATGAACACCCTCTTGGCGAAAACTCGAGTTCTAACTACAGTTCTAATTGTGATCCTATAATTGACATTATTTTTACGGTTAAATATTTGTCTCTACATGTTATATCCAATCTACTTAAGTATGGTGGTGGATGCATATTCATTTCAAAATGTTATCTAACGACCCGTATGTTAATTAACAAACTTATTTGCAACTTAAATGGCAAATATCGAACACTTATTTTACACTGCACGATGCCTTATTTTAGTTATTTATTTGCTTTCAAAAAATGGCGAAACCCTGCTTTTGCTATTTCCGGTTAGTGACAATGGGTAGCATCATTTCACGTGACACATCTTCTGTTTCATCAAAGTGTGGCCACGTTCCGCACTTGCGACCATGAATTATTTTGACCTGCAAAGTTATCCAAGACAAATTGTTGGTTTCAGTAACGATGCCAGCGCTCAAAGACAACTCTAGAAGCTATCAACTGTAGGTATCTCTCGAAGCATGCCTTAGGAACCAGCATTTTTCAAGCGGTCGTTAGGAGAGACGGAAACAAGGCACTTGCAACTAATCAATGGACTGCAGAGAAAAAATGAACATGTCAACAATTGGGGCGATATTTTTACAACCCAATCTTTCCCTTAAGTAGGACTGAATTAGTTAGCTCGCTCTCGCTCTCTCTCTTTCTCTCATTCATTCACAACAGGAGACAGAGAACAGAAGTATAACGACAACGACTGCGATTTTCTAATACAAATACAAATGTAGACGATGGTAAACTTTCAAAGAAGCTATTGCAAAACTGTTTAGTTTTTTTTTTTTAATCACAGTTTGAGAAACGTTATGGATTATCAAAAACAGCAATAAAAGATGCATGCTGCTGTGAGTATTTGATTCAAATATTCATAGTATGATTCAAAGTCGCCTGTGGTGGCAATACATTGCAAGGGTACATGTTATGGATTATCAAAAACAGCAATAAAAGATGCATGCTGCTGTGAGTATTTGATTCAAATATTCATAGTATGATTCAAAGTCGCCTGTGGTGGCAATACATTGCAAGGCAAGGTTAGCATTTGCAAGGGTACATGATGCAAGGCACCTCCGTAGCCAGGTGGGCAGGAGCAGCAGTGCGTAGCACACACTTCTTGATTAGACTGGGGTTCGGGCCTATGACCACTAAATACGGAGGATGCGGAAAGGTCAGAGAATGACCACCGCATATCCCCGGAGCAATATGGCCTTAGTTGCTAATGCTCCTAAAAACCAAATAAACAAACAAACATGATGCAAGAAAGCAAGCTTATATAGCATCAGCCAAAAAAAAAAACAAAAAAAAACACAACAACACACCCTTCTCATTTCACCCATCCACTCGCTCCAAATGTTTGTCTAGTTCTGCCTTGAATCTGTTTCAGCTATCAACTTCTACGACAGATGGAGGTTTGTTCCAGCAATAAATCACCCGCTGGCCGGCGCCTCCGTAGCCAGGTGGGAAGGAGCAGCAGTGCGTAGCACACGCTTCTTGATTAGACCGGGGTTCGAGCCCGTCACCACCAAATACGGAGGATGCGGAAAGGTCATTCAGGGAATGACCACCGCATATCCCGGAGCAATATGGCCTTAGTTGCTAATGCTCCTAAAAACCAAATAACAACAACAACAACAACCCGCTGGCCAAAGGCAAACTTCCGCACATCAATCCAACAACTGTCTTTCCTCAATTTGAATTCATGTCCTCTTAAGCGATTCTTCTGAACACGAGGAAGAATACCATCAGCATTCAACATGCTCAAACCATTCAAGGCTTTATACACCTCAATCAGATCACCTCGAAGGTGACTAGTCTCCAGACACTGTAATTTGCAAAATTTAAACCTTTCTTTGTAAGAGAAATCCTTTGTTCCATTCACTAATCTTGTTGACCATCTCTGTACTCATTCCAACAGCTCTACATTCTTCTTAAAATGAGGCCTCCAGACTGGTATACAGTACTTAAGGTGTTGCCTGACCATTGCCTTATAACAAGGGGATAATCACCTCCTTATCCCTGCTAGAAAAATTCCTGTATATCATTGACAATACACCATGAGCTACTCTTGCAGACTGTCTGCACTGCTCAAAAAACTTCATATCTGTCTGCACAATTATCCCCAGGCCCTTTTCACTCTCTATCACTGTCAGTGTAGTACCACACAGTTGATACGTTACTCTGGGGTTACTCCTTCCCATATGCAGTCAACGTTAAACTTCAGTTGCCATCTCTCAGCCCATCTGCTCAACTTTTCTAGATCCTGTTGCAGCAGCATACTGTCATTAACAACCCTGACAACCTTCATATCATCTACAAACTTGAACATTAAGCCTGATATACCATCATTAATATCATTAATGAATACAGAAAACAACGATGGACACAACAATGTCCCCTGGGGGACTCCGCTAATAACATTAGTTCACGAAGAGCAGTGTCCATTGATTACCACTCTGTCTTCTCCCACTCAACCATCCCTTTATCCATAGCACCAGTTTGCCTCCAATGCCACACTGCTTCAATTTGTGCAGCAGTCTTCCATGTTCAACAGTATCAAAAGCCTTCCTCAGATCCGAATATATGGTATCAAAATTATTCTTTGCATCCAGTTCCTTTGTGACTACATCATAGTATCCAATCAAATTGGTCAGACAAGACTTCCCTTTAACAAACCCGTGCTGTGTCTGAGCTATGACTGAGGGTGCAAAGGTCATAGGAGTGCATTTCAAAAAAATGTAATTTTTTTTTGACAGAAGAGTTGAAAGCCTCCACGGGGAAAATTACAGCAGGGAGTTCTCAAAAGATGTTATTGAATTCACTTTTTCCAATAAATTAGAAGACTCAGTGCCTAATATTGTAATTGCACTTAGAATTCTTCTAAAGCTGTCAGCTGCCAGTTGCCGTCGCAAGCAGCGAGAGAAGCCTTTCTAAACTTAAACTCATCAAAACTTATCTACGATCAACAATGAGCGTAGACCAACTCTGTGGGCTAGCGATAATTTCTGTTGAAGAACAAATGGCATATTACACGGAATTAAAATAACTTGTGAAAATGTTTGCAGAGGCAAAGGCAAGGAAAGAATTTTTGAGAGAAATAATTACAGTAAGTAAAATTCACCAATTGTCTTATTAAATTTCTTTTAAAAAAATTCTAGTCCTTTGTGTTGTTGTGATCCCTATTAGCTATTTCTTTCAGAGTAGTAAATAGAACATTGTAACTCCTTCCGTGCCAATGAATTTGATGACAAGGGAAGAGAGGACAAAAGAGGAGGAATCGAGGATGATAAAAATTTATTTTGTGATAATGTTCCATGTCAACAGGATCTAGAACAACATTGCAACGTGATTTAGAAAAGTTAGGCAGATGGGCTGAGAAGTGGCAACGGAAGTATAACATTGATAAATGCAGTACTTTGCATACGTACCAACTCTGTGGTACTACACTCAGGGAGGTGGAGAATTAAAAAAAATAAAAAAAAACCTGGGGGTAATTGTGCAGTCAGATATGAAGTTCTCTGAGTAGTGCAGATGGGCTGCCAGAGCAGATCATGGAGTTTGGTCAATGATATATAGGAATTTTGTTAGCAGAAACAAGGAGGTGATTATTCCTTTGTATAAGGCAATGATCAGGCCACACCTTCAGTACTGTATACAGGTCTGGAGGCCTCATTTTAAGAAGGATGTAGAGTTGCTGGAACAAGTACAGAGAAGGGCAACAAGGTTGGTGAGAGGAACAAAGAGGTGTGCTTATGAAGAAAGGCTTAAGTTCTGCAAGTTCAGCATCTGGAGACTAGGCACCTGCAAGGTGATCTGATTGAGGTGTATAAAGTCTTGAATGGTTTGAGCAGGCTCAATGCTGACGGGATACTTCCGCTTGCTCTGACTAAGAACCTGAGGGGGCATAGTTTCAAATTGAGGAAAGACAGTTGTAGAATATGTGTGCGGAAGTTTGCCTTTAGCCAATGGGTGGTTGATTGTTCGAACAGACTTCCATCTGTTCTTGTGGAAGTTGATATCTTAAATAAATTTAAGGCCGAACTAGACAAACATTTGGAGTGACCGGATGGAAATGGGAAGGTTTTTTTTTTTTTTTTGGCTGATGCTGTATAAGCTTGCTTTCTTGCATCATATGACTCAACTAATGCTAATATTGTATTCATGCATTCTGTATTGTTATTATCACATCATACAATAAATCATAATAATATAGAGCAAACAGATAAATATTATAGATGAATTAGTGGGAATAGGTAAGCTTGTTATTAGGCAGTAGATAGGCAGATGGATGGTACAGAATACAACTGGGGTGCAAATTTTAAGTCCTACCTTGGGCACATGAAACCCTTAAGCTGGCTCTGATTAAGAGTAAGAATAGGTGCAAATATACTTGCACATACACCAATGCTAGGAGTATAGTAAATAAATAAATGAATTTGAAGTACTGGGCAAGACATCAAAGGCAGACATTATTGGGATTTCAGCAAAGTGGTGTTGCTCAGATACAAAGGATGTAGAATTTGAATATGGGGAGTGCAATTTATACAGAAAGAACAGACAGGAAAGGGTGGGGGGGTATGCTCTTAATTAAGAAGCACAAAATCTAAGGCAGTGCATCCATGGGTGGCCAATACAATGTTGAGTCAGTTTGGTGTGACATAATCACTGGGGAAAGAAAAAAATGAGTAGAAGCGTTTTATAGGCATAATGACTCTGATGAGTACAACAAACAGCTATACAGAGAATTAGAGTGGGCCAGTTAATCAGAATGTCTTATAAGGGGGGATTTTAAGTTTTAAGATATTGACTGGAACATGCGAGTTGGTCACTCTCAGATTAGCAAGATTTTTGTGGTTTACTGGATGACTGTTTTCTTACAGCAACATGTTAGAGAGGAAACAAGGAGTAATACTCTTAATCTGATTATCATCGGTGATTATTCATGCATTAAGAACCTGCAGATAAAAGAACCACTAGGTGGCAGTAATCACAGTGTATTAATTAGGGATATTTACTTAAAGGTGTAATTACCATCAAGGGTAAAGAGAGGGATTTTTTCTTTTGTAAAGATGGCTATAGTGGTCTCAGACGGTTTTTAAATTCTATACAATGGGATCAACTAATGATATTACCATTGGCAAATTCTAAATGGGAATGTTCAAGGAATTAATCATAGAAGCCACTGGCTTTCCATACCAAATAAGAAATACTCTTCAAGGTATAGGCCTAAATGGATGTCAGATGAACTGATGAAACTTGTGGCAGAAACGAAAAGTGCACAGGATGCATATAAATTATCAGGCAACATAGAAGTCCATGGTAGACAAATTTCTTTGTAATCAAGTCACAAAGGAGGTCAAGCAAGCGAAGGCACATTACAAGAAATCTTTGGCAAAGGATGCAAAGAAAAATAGCAAAGACTTCTTAATTTACATAAACTCTAGAAGGAAGTGGATGAATTAAATTGGTCCACTTGATATTCATGGTTTGACTGTTGATGATCCTACTCAGGGTGCTGACAAACTGAATGAGAATTTTGCATCTACATTCACACATGAGGAATTCTTCAGGGAAGGGGATGTCAGAAATTCATCAAGCTGTAGCAGAGTGTCCATGGATTTTGTAATAACTAAGATGAAAGTGGAAGAGAAAGAGAAATTGTTGAAATTAAACATAAGGGCACCCAGGATGGATGGGATCTATTCAGTTATATTCAGGGAGGAAGTGAAGAAAGTAAGCAAATCATTAGCATTATTACAAGCGCATCCTTCGATTCAGGGGAGGTCCCTGTGGCCTGGATATGTGGGAATTGATCTCCCTTTTCGAATTGGGAATACAAGGTGACAACTAATTTCAGACTTGTTAATTTAACTTCTGTTAAAGGGAAAATAATGGAGTCACTGATAAAAGAAGTAATGCAAGATCATCTTAGACAAGGCTGCAATAATACTTCAGACAGCATGGGTTTGTTAAGGGAAAATCTTTTTTGACCAATCTGAATGGATACTACGATGTGGTCACAAAGGAACTGGATGCAAAAAATAATTTCAATATCATATATCAAGGAAAGTTTTTGATACTGTTGCATATTAAAGACTGCTATACAAATTGGGGCAGTGTAGCATTAAGAGCAGAGTTGCTACTATGGATAAATGGTTGGTTGATTGGGAGAAGACAGGGAGTGGTAATCAGTTAACCCCAGGGGCTCACATTTGGTGAGTATGGGCTTGGCACACCTAGGGTCCTGAGCTGGATATCATCATTCTTCTCTTCCTTTGTGATTCCCTTTTCTGTTTCTGTCTCTCTCTCTCTCTATCTCTCTTGGTAGTTCAGAATTTTTTTTTTTTTTTTTTTGCCTGGTGTAGCATAAGCCTCAGGCTTCCTTGCACCATATGGCTAATAATAATAGTAGATATTGCTCTTCATGGACTAATCATCAGGGTTTCAGTGTTGGGCCATTGTTGTTTTCTATATTTATTAATGACATAGATTTATGCATATTAGGCTTAATGTCCAAGTTTGCAGATGATACAAAGGTTGATAAGGTACTGCAATGGAATCTAGAAAAATTAGGCAGATGGGCTGGAGAAATGGCAATTGAAGTTTAACATTGACAAATGCAGAGTACTGCATATGGGTAGCAGTAACACCAGAGTAGCGTATCAGCATTACTCTGGGGTTACTGCTACTCACATGCAGTACTTTGCATTTATCAATGTAGTACCGTTACTTTGAGGTTGCTCTGCAGTAACGTACCAACTGTACTATACTCAGGATAGTGGAAAATGAAGATGACTTGAGGGTGATTGTGCAGTCAGATATGAAGTTCTGTGAGAAATGCAGACAGGCTGCCAGGACACTTCATGGGGTTTTATCAATGATATACAGGAATTTTGCTAGCAGGGATAATGAGGTGATTATCCCATTGTCAGGACACATCTTGAGTATTGCATACAGGTCTGGAGGCCGCATTTTAGGAAGTATGTGCAGTTGCTAGCTGAAATAAGTACAGAGAAGGGCAACAAAATCGGTGAATGGAACAAAGGGGGCTTTTACCAAGAAGGGTTTCAGTTTTCAAACTGAAGCATCTGGAGACTAGGCACTTGCAACATGATCTGATTGAGGTGTTTAAGGCTTTGAATGGAAACTCCATACTGATGGGATTCTTCCTCTTGCTCAGACTACACACGAGGGGTACAAATTCAAATTGAGGAAGGACTGTTGCAGAATAGATGTGCAGAAGTTTGCCTTTAGCCAACGGGTGGCTGATTGTTGGAACAAACGTCTATCTGTCGTGGAAGGTGATAGTTTAAATAAATTCAAGGAAGAACTAGACAAACTATTGGAGGGAATATATAGGTGAAAAAATGGGAGGTGCAGTTTTTTTTTTTTTTTTTGGCTGATGCTGTATAAGCTTGCTTTCTTGCATCATATGCTAATTAAACTTGAAATATCTATACCAATATCATTAATAAATATTAGAAACAATAAGGAGCCCAGCACTGAACTCCATGGGGCTCTCACTTGTAATGTTAGTCCAGAAAGGGTAGCGGCTATTTTATAACCACTGTCTTCTACCAATGAACCATTCCTTTATTCATAGTAGTAACTTTCCCTAATACCACAATGCTCCAATTTATACAACTGTTTTTGTGGGATTACATTAAAAATTTTACTGAAATCTTTCTAAAGTAAGCTCCCTATAATTACTGTGTTCCTAACGCAGTAACTACCGAGTTATATATACATATAACATGAATTGATATCATCAATCACTACAGCAGCAGCATTCCATTTGGCTTAAAAAAAAAAAAAAATCAACATAAATAATGTTTGTAATAAAAAATAAAAAGCAGAAGCAAAAAGAATGACATCATAATCTTACTGGATTACTGATCAAATCATTTTCTATACAGATTCTGACTTAAATCAGGACGAGATTCTAATGCTACTTCAAGAAGATTAAGAATAAGATATATGTTGCACTCTGGTGCATCAAACAAGTGCTAGTCGAGTTTACTGAACAATCAACATGTTGGTGCTACTATGTCTGTAGATACATCAGGCCAATCATGCTGTAAACCTCTGTAATTTGATCTTTGGCTAACATCACACAACAGCTTCCTAAGTTTAAAATACTAGATTCTTGAAGGATTACACAAATTGTCCAAGAACCCTCCCAACCCCTACAATTTTAAAATCAGTATCTTCAATGTCAAACCATGGCAACAATTCAATTCAGCAAGAAATATTCACATCGCCCAACTTGTAACCCAACAGACTGACTAAATATGAATGCCATTATCATTTGTTGCCATCTCACAGAAAGAAATCACGAAATGTGCCACCGTATTTCACTAACCTTTTCAGAGTATGTATGCATATACAGTAGACTCAATTTTCTGGGATAGACGATAAAAAAATATTCCCGGATAATTGATTTCCTGGTTAATCCAAAAATACAGTAAGTCCCTGACATACATAACAGATACGTTCCAGGACTTCTTATGTAAGTAGAGTTTTACGTAACTCGGGAATAGCTAATAAAATATTGCTACTATATCTGTGATATGCTAAAATTAAAAAAAAAACATAATATCATTAGCATTTAGCATTAGCATTAGTAGAGGCATTTGATGCAAGAAAGCAAGCTTATGCAGCATCAGCCAAAAAAAAAAAAAAAAAAAAAAAAAAAGTAACATAAATAAATAAAAATAACCGCTTCCACTTCACCCCTCTGTTCGTTCGAAATACCTGTCCAGCTGAGCCTTAAACTTATTTAGGCTATCAACTTCCACGACAAGGGATGGAAGTCTGTTCCACCCACCAACCACCCGCTGGCTAAAGGCAAATTTCCGCACATCTATCCTACATCTGTCTTTCCTCAATTTGAATTTATGCCCTCTCAGGTGATTTTTCTGAGCTAGAGGAAGAATCCCATCAGCATTGAGCATGCTCAAACCATTCAAGGCTTTGTACACCTCTATCAGATCATCCCGCTGGTGCCTAGTTTCCAGACACTGTAATTTGCAAAACTTAAGCCTTTCTTCGTAAGAGAACCCCTTTGTCCCATTCACCAATCTAGTTGCCCTTCTCTGTACTCGTTCCAGCAGCTCTACATCCTTCCTGAAATGAGGCCTCCAGGCCTGTATACAGTACTCTAGGTGTGGCCTGACCATTGCCTTATACAAGGGAATAATCACCTCCTTATCCCTGCTAGAAAAATTCCTATATATCATTGACAATACACCATGAGCTACTCTTGCAGCTCGTCTGCACTGCTCAGAGAACTTCATATCTGCCTGCACCACCACCCCCAGGTCCCTTTCATTCTCTACCACTGTCAGTGTAGTACCACAGAGTTGATACGTTGCTCTGGGGTTGCTGTTTCCCATATGTAGTACTTTACATTTGTCAATGTTAAACTTCATTTGCCACCTCGAAGCCCATCTGCTCAACCTTTCCAAATCCTGTTGCAGCAGCATAGTGTCAGTAGTGTCCTTGACAACCCTGCCAACCTTCGTATCGTCTGCAAACTTGGACATTAAGCCTGATATACCATCATCAATATCATTTATAAATACAGAAAACAATAAAGGCCCCAATACTGAACCCTGAGGGACTCCACTAATAACATTAGTCCACGATGAGCAGTGTCCATTGATTACCACTCTCTGTCTTCTCCCCCTCAACCACCCCTTTATCCATGGCAGCAACTTGCCTCCAATGCCACACTGCTCCAATTTGTGCAGCAGTCTTCCATGTGCAACAGTATCAAAAGCCTTTCTAAGATCCAAGTATATAATATCAAAGTTATTCCCTGCATCCAGTTCTTTTGTGACTGCATCATAGTATCCAATCAAATTGGTCAGGCAAGACTTCCCCTTAACAAAACCATGCTGTGTCCTAGCTATAACTGAAGTCTTGTCTAGATGATCCTGCAGTGCTTCTTTCACCAGTGCCTCCATTAATTTTCCGGGAACAGAAGTTAAACTCACAGGTCTATAATTACTTGTATCAGCCTTTGATCCCCCTTTGTGAATTGGGGTCACATTTGCACATCTCCAGTCAATGGGTACCTCCCCTGAGTCCAAGGAAGCTCTCATAATTATGGCTAAGGGTTTGCTTACCTCCTTTGCTGCCTCCTTTAATATAACTGGATAGATCCCATCCACCCCAGGTGCCTTTCTTGTGTTTATCTTCAACAATTTCTCCTCCACTTTGCTCTCAGTTATTACAAGATTCTCTAGCTTACTGCTAGAGTTGAATACACCTCTGGCATTCCCCTCGCTGAATAACTCCTCATGTGTGAATGTCGATGCAAAATATTCATTTAGTTTGTTAGCTACCCGAGCAGGGTCATCAACAGTTGACCCATCGATCTCAAGTGGACCAATCTGATTCATCCCCTTCCTTGTAGAGTTTACATAAGTAAAGAACTCTTTGCTGTTTTTCTTCGCATCCCTTGCCAAGGATCTCTCGTAATCTGCCTTCGCCTGCCTAACCTCCTTTGTAACTTGGTTACAGATCAACTTGTATCTATCATAGGCGTCCGTGTCACGTGTTAATTTGTATGTATCCCATGCATTTTTCTTCTCTGCCATATGCCTCATTAGTTCATCTGACAACCATTTAGGCCTAAACCTTGAACAATATTTCTTAGTTGGTATGTAAAGCCTAGTAGCTTCCACGATAAGTTCTTTGAATGCTTCCCATTTTGAATTTGCTGTTGGCAATATCATCAGTTGATCCCACTGTATAGAATTTAAATACTGTCTCAGTCCATTGTAGTCGCCTTTACGAAAGCAATACCCCTTCCCTTTACCCCTAATGGTAGTTACCTCTTTGAGTAACTCCCACTTCAGCACACTGTGATCACTGCCACCAAGTGGTTCATTTATCTGCAGATTCTTAATGCATGAAGAATCACTACTGATAATCAAATCAAGAGTATTACTCCCTCTAGTTGCCTCCCGAACATGCTGATGTAGAAAACAATCATCCAATAAATCCACAAAAGCCTTGCTACTGTGTGAGTGACCAGCCCCCAAATTCCAGTCAATATCTGGGAAATTAAAATTCCCCATTATAAGACTCTCTGATTTACTGGCCCACTCTATTTCTCCGAACAGTTTCTTATTATACTCATCAGAGTCATTAGGCCTATAGCACACTCCTACTCTCAATTTTGATCTCCCAATGCTTATGTCACACCAAACTGACTCGACACTGCACTGTCCAGCGATGTCGACTGGCTTCACTTCCTTGGATTTTATGTGTTTTTTAACTAATAGCATAACCCCTCCTCCCTTCCTATCCTGTCTATCCTTTCTGTAGACATTGTACTCCCCAAATTCCAGTTCTGCATTTCTTATATCTGTGTGACACCACGTCTCTGAAATCCCCACAATATCTGCCTTTGATGTTTTGAGCAATACCTCAAATTCATCAAATTTATTTACTAAACTCCTAGCATTGGTGTACACACAAGTATACATGCACCTGTTCTTTTTCTTAGCTACCCTAACACAACCCATGTGTTTACTTGTACCCCAATGATTCCCAGCAGTCTCTGAAATATCCTGCATCTTATTTTCCAGGCTGCGGCTCATTCCAATAGAAGCAGTGCAAGAATCACTTTCACCTCTGCCAGTGGCTACTGTTAATCTATTAGTCCTTGTATCCCCCCAATCTAGCAGTTTTCCGACCCACCTAACATTGCCTCGATAGCATCAGCAAACATTCTTGCACCCTTTCTATTTAAGTGTATCCCATCCCTGTAGAAGCAGTCTCTCCTGTTAACAAGTACAGACCAGGCTGAAAAAAATTCTACCCCTTGAGCCCTGCACAATCTTTCCAGGGCCGAATTGATTGACAGGGCTCTCATCATATACTCCCTCCTATCGTGTCTGGGCAGAATTGCAGACACTTTCAATTTCAACCCTAATTCACGGCTTTTTTTCATCAGTGACCTGTACTTGTCAAGTAATTCCGCCGGTCTCCTACTCTTAATGTCATTAGTGCCAAAGAAGAATGAAGAATGAAGAATGAAGAAAATAGTTATATATTTTTAATTAGTTCAATTAAAAACTATCTGGGGGACAGCAGTAAAGTAGCCGGAGTGGCACACAAGAAAAGAAAACATAAAAGGAAGAAAAAATGCATATTATTGTACTGTAAAAGCTGATATGTATCTCGTAGTCTTGGTTATTATAGTTGACTTCACTGGTGCCGACCGCTTCTCATATTCTGTCTTTCTCCTTTGTGTTCACCATTGCCACAGACGAATCTGAATTCTGTGCGATACTTGTTGATGTTTGGCCATTTTCATACATCCCTATTATTTTAATTTTCTGATCCAACTCTATCGCTTTCCTTTTCTTGATAGATTTACCAGTACCACTGTTTTTGTGGGATTACATTAAAAATTTTACTGAAATCTTTCTAAAGTAAACTCCCTGTAATTACTGTGTTCCTAACACAGTAACTACCGAGTTATATATACATATAACATGAATTGATATCATCAATTCATGTTATATGTATAGTAGTAACTTGCTCATGATAACAGTCAAAAAATAAAATTTTCTGAAAAGAACTTCACAGGGTTAAGGTGAAAACTCACTATCACCCCACACGAGCTCACATTTAGTGAGCTCGTGTGGGGTGATAGTGAGTTTTCACCTTAACCAGAGTTATCACCCCACACGAGCTCACATTCACTATCACCCCACACGAGCTCACACTTACTAAAGCACATTTCTAGAGGTCACTGCCATAAAACAATAAAAACAATTTGCACTTTCTGGGTTACTGGGCTTTCCTGTTAGTGCAATTCATTATAAGCAGGTAGTAAACTCGATCTTATTGCATTTGCGATAATACCAACAGCTGGAATTCTGTGGGTTTTTAAGTTATTATAGTGAAATGTGTGTCCCATTCACTGAAATCTTCAGTCATATAAAAAAATATATAAATAACGTAACATAAGTCCAAAGCTACGTAAGTCGGGGATTGCTGTATCGAAAAATGTTCAGCAACCTACGTAAAAAGTATGGCAATAGATAAAAAAAAACGAAAAAAAAAAAACTTAATAATGCTTACTAAAACTTACCAATACAATGTTTCCCTTTATTTTTTACGATGCCGATTTTAAACCTTTAAAAATAAAGCTTCCCTTTATTTTTTTCAATGACTCGTATGGTTTGGTCAACAACATTATAATGGTTCCTTAGAGATTTAACAGATGCACCATTTTCAAACTTTTGAATAATTTCAAGTTTTTGTTTAATTGAAAGCACAACTCTTGTGTTTGCCCATCATTTCGCGATTTCTAAACAAAAAAAAAAAGAAGCTACTATAAAAAAAAAAAAAAACACACCCTACATCTGACATAAATAACAAAACAAAATTTTTGTCCTTTTGCAGTGCGATTGAGCACAACAATCGACACAACGCACTAAAACAAACTGAACGTTTGGTCTCTTTTTTTGAGTGGCAGGTGTGAAGACAGCAGGGGTTGCAAGGTAATAGGCACACTAATCTCCTAATGATGACTTATAATGCCGTTTCTTGTTGCTTATTTACGACTTGCAAAACATCTGTTTATACCTATTCTAGTTATTAATGAATTTTATGATTTCTGGTTGATTTTTTTAATTGGAGTCTTGAAGTGTCCCAGTTAATCCGATCCCGGTAAATCGAGAATCTGCTGTAGATGTTTTTGACAGTTGTTTTATATATGATTCAAATAATGTATCCATTATTGTTTTGAAAGCTTCTTCTAATATGTGCTGTCAACTGTCATTTGTTTCCAACTAATAATAATCCCAGTTTTAATAGATGGCAGCACAAAAAATAGCTTTTAAAAATTTGAAGAGATTGCACTTGTCAGCCATCTTTGTATGATTTTGGCTTACAAACACAAATTCTCTAGAATTCAAATCAAAAAGTTAATGAAACTGAATCAAATGATACATAAACAGATGTAAAAGACAGTATTTGAATACACAATAGTATATTCAAATAATACTATTTATAAAAAGTAAAGATGTGTTTTTTTACAATTTTTTTTGATTTTTTAAAATTTTTGTTTGATTTTTGACAATAATTTCACTGTAATGTTGGGCAACCAAATTTAAAAAATATCTGTGATTAAATTTTCAAAATTTCATGAGAACCTCTTCCTAGAGCCAACCCCTAGCAGGAAACTCACTACTCAGAGTCCATACAATTTCAAGAACTCAACTCCAGGAAAGGTTAACTAGCAAGTTAAAAAGCATCTCATGCTCCCCTGTAAAGGATGCTCCCAGAAAGAACCATCACCTTCACTGTCTGTAATAAAATGTAAACTGACCTTGAGATGCTTTTAAGTATAACAAATGCACAGAACAATCTCAGAAACATTTCATTTCACCCAATTTTACTGGGTGAAATAGAATGTTTCAAGTGAACTTCAGTGTGGTAATTCCAGCACCTCAGAAGTCAAATGGAGCATGCATTCAAGTCACAACCAATCAACTGTTGACAGACCTTGCAGAAAAAAGTGACAAAACAAAAATTAAATCAAGTGTAAATAGCAGCCAACCAATATTTAAAAATTGCAAAACTTTTTTTTTTTTTTTTTTTTTTTTTTAATGTACAAATGGTAGCTGAATAATTCTCGTAGGACAGATTATTTTCTTTCTCCTAACAGAATAACTCTGATAGGAGAGAACAAAAATTAATTCACTGAAGGATCTGGCTTGCAAATAGTTTTAAAATGGTTTCAATGCTCTTATGATTAAAATTAAAATAATTTTAAATACTAAAAATACTGACATATTGCATGAAGTTTCACTTTTTAAAACAAAACTGATGTTTTTTTAAATAAAGAATATTTTTAACTTTGTTAAATTTCATGCTGAAATAAAGATGCTAGTAATGAATTTAATAACTCAATATTAGTTAACATTAGTTCCACCATAATTTACATTGTAAGAGACATATTTTGAGGAATAATTTACTTGACAAAATACTCGAACTTTTACTCTTTGTCTTCTGTCTAAACTGTATTTATTAGGTGCCCAAACGAACCGAAAAATTTCTTAGGTGCATACACTGCAAATATCTAAGTATGAAACAGTATCATTTTATTAACTGAGAGACATGAATTAAGAACTGCAGCATTTTTTAACTTGTATACAGTGATCAGATGTGGGCAATTGCTCTGCTGAGATTTTCTGTAGCCCACAGAACCAACGATGAAATTGAATTTTTACAAGAAATATAATAAAGGTGAAAAGAAATATAATAGAGAAGAAAAGATAAAATTTTGTTGAAAGTTAGTACTTTGGTAAAAAAAAGTTCTTGTAAATTTCTTTCCCCTTCCCACTTGCTAATTCAATTAGGATTAAGCAAAGCATGCCAGAAGACATTAATTTAGAAATTCAGTGAGCTTCCAGTACAAAAATTAAATTTCAGTAGATACTGATAAATAAATCGCACAAACAAATTTCTTACTAAATAAACTAACACGGCATGACAAGCAAACCTAATGAAACACTATATTCTAAATAATAAATACAGATGATTTTTATGAGCATAAAAAAAAACAAAAAAACTGGCACCTACCAAATCATCAGTCCTTAAATCATAATAAGCTATTTATGATTAACAAAAAATGAAAGCCACCAATTATTATACTATATATGTGTCAATGAAACAATAATTCATTTACTTGCCTGTACATATATATTGGTAATACTGCAATGTATACATTAATTAAAAAATAAGTAATGAAAATGTCTCATTGTAAGCAACATCTTTTGTGAACTTTCTATTGTGTACTTTGCATTTTGAATCAGTAATTTGTTTTGCAACAGCCATGTTGGTAACAGAAGTTACCAATATGGCCTCTGAAGTATTATAGGAGTCTATACAGAACTCAAAATCACCAAATTATTTACAACAGCATACTGCCCCTAGGCTAATGGACTCTGAAAAGGTAAAAAACTCAACTTGTCATCTATAGTTGATGTAATTATATGTTGGAGCAGAATAATAATAACACTTCTCACACAAGCCTCAAAAGAATCCCCCATATGCTGTAACCCTTACTTACTCATCTTTAACATGTTCACTACTTCACCATGCAAATATGCAGCATCGGATTTTCAATCCACTTGGAGGAAATCATCCTACTTTTAGAACCTTTTCTTCCAGTCTGACAGAAGAAAAACCAGATATTTTTGTTAAGCAACCTTCACTGGAGGCCCATTAATTGGGTCATAGTGAAGAGAAAGCTCAATCCCATAGTTTCAATGCCAGGTAAAAAATGTCACTGGAAATGCCAGCAGCATAAGTGTTAAGGAGGATTATTCTCAGTACAAGGATGGACCTATTTTTACACTATATAACATCTCACTTAAATGCTGTTCAAGAGAGAAATAAATTTATTTCTACTTAAAAACGCAGTCTCTAATTAAAAAGCAGAAAATATAAAAACAGAAAAGTAAATACAGCATTGATGAATAATGAAAAGAAAATCTGGTCCTCATAATGCCTATGTTACTGTGCAGGACTTGCCATATACTTTACCTTGCAAAAAAAAAAAAAAAAAAAAAATACAAGCAAAATTGGAAAACTAACATTTTTGCTGTCTGCTTTTCTGACCACAGTTTCAACCATGGATTGAAAATCACAGGAGTGAGTCAATCTGGAAAGAGCAATGGGCTTTCTTCTTATTATGACTGAATTAATTAGCCCCAAGTGAGGGTTGCTTGACAAAAATATCTGGTTTTCCTTCTGTCAAACTGGAAGAAAAAGTTCTAAAAATAAGGTGGCTTTAACCCTCCAAGTGTATTAAAATTTGAAGTTGCATATTTGCATTCAAGAAGCAGTGAATGCGTTAAGTTATATATGAAAATATAAAGAAGACAAAAAACCTGGGCTCTAAATCTGTTAATCACAAAGATGTGACAGTGATGCAAATAATTTCAGAATAGACAAACGAAACTGTTTTTAAAATTTTTAAAACTGCTCTTTTTCATTTATTTAAATATTTTACTGTACAAAATAAAGTCTCTTATATAAAGAACGTGAAGATTCCATTCAAATAATTCAGGCACTTGGATAAAAGTCTGTAATGTGACAACTGCCTATATAATAATTATAACTAATTGCATACTTTGTATTTGAAATTGCACTGGAAGAAAGCTACAAAAGTATATGTGGTCAAAACTGTATTGTTCTCAACTGACAACCAACTACAGGCAGGACTTAACAGATTTGAAATGACACAAAGATGCTGATAAAAGATGCTGATCCAAAGAAATAGAGGAACATGGATGTCCTAACTGGATATTGGCAATGAGCATCAATTTTATGAGAGAACAGCAAAAACAGAAATTATTTTCTGAGCTCCAAATTTTAAACCATGACATGGATGGAGTTTAACTATGGGTAGTCTTGATTAGAAATTTTGTGTTTGAAGGAAATTATGATAACGGTGATACCGTTATTACCATTAAAGTTTAAGTTAGAAAGAACATGATGATAAATGATTCTTTAAAATCATCTCTATAAATAATTCTCAATGTCACTGGAAAAGTAAATTTAGTGGAAAATAAATTATATACAAAAGCCCAAAATTGTAATAGCATATTATCCTAACAATGAATTTATCAATAAGATCAATAAAAACTGAAGACTGTCATAGGGTTCTGTGATACATATTGCTTCATCACCTACCATTTTGAGCAAATTTCCTCAGAAAGAACAAATGTTATTATTTTTTGAGGTATAAAGAGAATGCAATTCCATGTAGATTTAAAAAAAAAGGTAAAAATATACTCATGGTGACTGAAAATATCAAGAATATACCAAGAACTCACAGTTATATTCCTGGTAAAATGGCAAAGTTAAGAGCATATAGCAGGGATCTTCAATGTGGACACATTTTAAGGGTTTAAATAGTTGGCATGGAACATGTCAGACTCTAATGTGTAAGCACAATGCTCAAATTAGAGGTGTTTAAATACACAATTTAATATTTGCTGTAGTATTTATAAAACATTTTATGCACCTACAGCCCTCTAATTTCATCAGAGAATGAATATCAGTAATGCAGCTATTTCAAATAACAAAATGAAGTAAAAATGGGTGATAAATCAAGGTGAAGGTGCTTGGTCTATGGGGAAAACTAGGAGTAAGTTTGAAATGATTAAGCAAGTGATCTGTGAGAGTAAGGGATGTGGTTTGAACAGTTCTGTGCAATAAAGTGCAAATGACAAAGTTCTAACCAATAAGATTTAGGTATGTCATATTAAAGCATATATAAAATATATGCTTGATTTCAGTAAATTCCATCAGTAAATTGTTAATCTCATCATAAATTGTTAATAACATCATAAATTGTTAATCAATAAGTTAATCTCATTAAATTAGCTTAACAATGTCTTCTTTAAAAAGACAAAAAAAATTTTTATAGATAATTTATGATCAAATTAAAAGAAAGATCAGAAAAAATAAAATTTATTTCAAATAACAGTTTTGAAAAATAAGCTAAAAAGGAAATAAATATATAAAAATTTATGATTAGTAACAAAATAGCACTTACCTGTTCATATAAAATACTGAAGTGAATTTTTCAAAAAAAAAAAAAAAAAAAAAAAAAGAAAGTATAAATAATGAAAAAAATTGCATGTGCAAAATCAAATAAAGACTTACTGTTACATTATACATTCCACCAGGCACTGGCTGACCACCAAATTTGACATTAATTGTGTACTGTCCTGCATCTTTTAATGTATAATAGATGGAGAATGTGCCATCGCCATTATCCACAACTTCAATATCTAAGTCAGATGGTGCGCCTGCAGTGCTAGTAATGCGACATGTCACTGCACCAGTTCCTGCTTGTTGGGCATTCACAGTAATGCAACATTCTTCTCCTATTGTTAGTTTCTCCTGGACACCTTCTACAAAATAGTATCATTTTATATATAATATTATTAAAAAACATGGAAACTAATTTCAGATAATCAGAGTTAATTAGATCAAAAATTGCTAGAAATTATAGAAATCTTATAATACTATGAGTATTAGACTAAAATATGGAATAGCAAGTGCTTAAAAAAACGGTACTCACCTTTGAATAAATATGCAATAGTTTTTTTAAAAAAAAATGGTAATTAAATCATTTAGGTGGGGAGGTAAAGGATTTAATTATGGATTTAATCTTAGCATCCATGCTACCACCCATAACATAGAACTAAGACACATTAAGAAATGGCATTCTCTAACTTCAAGAACCTCTCCAAAAATTTCTACTGTCAACCTTTCTTCCAAATCTTTCACCTCCTCTGAGCTTTCTGGCCTAGAATATGGTTTTAATTTTGCCGTAAAGGACCAATAGGTGGAATAGGACCAGGGTATGTCTGCCAGGGGCAAAGGTTGATGACGTTGTAGAGCGGATATCATCTTTTAAGGGCACAAAAGGTGATATAGTTGTACACGTTGGCACTAATGATATTAAGAGTAGGAGACCGGCGGAATTACTTAGCAAGTACAGGTCACTGTTGAAAAAAAGCCGTGAATTAGGGTTGAACTTGAAAGTGACTGCAATTCTGCCCAGACACGATAGGAGGGAGTATATGATGAGAGCCTTGTCGATCAATTCGGCCCTGGAGGGATTGTGCAAGGCTCAAGGGGTAGAATTTTTTTCAGCCTGGACTGTACTTGTTAACAGGAGAGATTGCTTCTACAGGGATGGGATACACTTAAATAGAAAGGGTGCAAGAATTTTTGCTGATGCTGTCGAGGCAGTGTTAGGTGGGTCGGAAAACTGCTAGTTGGGGGGGATACAAGGACTAATAGATTAACAGTAGCCAGTGGCAGAGGTGGAAGTGATTCTTGCACTGCTTCTATTGAAATGAGCAGAAGTCTGAAAAACAAGATGCAGGATATTTCAGAGACTGCTGGTAGTCATTGCGGTACAAGTAAACACATGGGTTGTGTTAGGGTAGCTAAGAATAGAAACAGGTGCATGTATACCTGCGTGTACACCAATGCTAGGAGTTTGGTAAATAAATTTGATGAATTTGAGGTATTGCTCAAAACATCAAAGGCAGATATTGTTGGGATATCAGAGACGTGGTGTCACACAGATATAAGTAATGCGGAACTGGAATTTGGGGAATACAATGTGTATAGAAAGGATAGACAGGACAGGAGGGGAGGAGGGGTTATGCTATTAATTAAGAAACACATAAAGTCCAAGGAAGTGAAGCCAGTCGACATCGATGGACAGGGCAGTGTCGAGTCAGTTTGGTGTGACATAAGCATAGGGAAATCAAAATTGAGAGTAGGAGTGTGCTATAGGCCTAATGACTCTGATGAGTATAATAAGATATTGTACAGGGAAATAGAGTGGGCCAGTAAATCAGAGAGTCTTATAATGGGGGACTTTAATTTCCCAGATATTGACTGGAATTTGTGGGTTGGTCACTCGCACACTAGCAAGGCTTTTGTGGATTTATTGGATGATTGTTTTCTACATCAGCATGCTCGTGAGGCAACAAGAGGGAGCAATACTCTTGATCTGATTATCAGTAGTGATTCTTCATGCATTAAGAACCTGCAGATAAATGAACCACTAGGTGGCAGTGATCACAGTGTGTTGAAGTGGGATTTACTCAAGGAGGTAACTACCATCAGAGGTAAAGGGAAGGGTTTTTGTTTTCGTAAAGGCGACTATGATGGTCTGAGACAGTATTTAAATTCTATACAGTGGGACCAACTGATGATGTTACCAACAGCAAACTCAAAATGGGAAGCATTCAAGGAACTAATCTTGGAGGCTACCAGGCTTTACATACCAACTAAGAAATATTGTTCAAGGTTTAGGCCTAAATGGTTGTCAGATGAACTAATGAGACATGTGGCAGAGAAGAAAAATGCATGGGATACATACAAATTAATGGGTGACATGGAAGCCTATGATAGATATAAGTTGGTCTGTAACCAAGTCACAAAGGAGATTAGGCAGGCAAAGGCAGACTATGAAAAATCCTTGGCAAAGGATGCAAAGAAAAACAGAAAAGAGTTCTTTACATACTTGAACTCGAAAAGGAAAGGGATGAATCAGATTGGTCCACTGGATATTGATGGTTCAACAGTTGAGGATCCTGCTCAGGTGGCTAACAATCTAAACGAGTATTTTGCATCTACATTCACGCATGAGGAGTTATTCAGGAAGGAGAATGATGTAGGTAAAGTAAACATTGGCAGTGAGCTGGATGATTTTGTAATAACTGAGAGGAAAGTGGAGGAGAGATTGTTGAGGATAAACATAAAAAAGGCAACTGGGGTGGATGGGATCTATCCAGTTATATTAAAGGAGGCAGCAAAGGAAGTATGCAAACCCCTAGCCATAATTATGAGAGCTTCTTTGGACTCAGGGGAGGTACTCATAGACTGGAGATGTGCAAATGTAACCCCAATTCACAAAGGAGGATCAAAGGCTGACACAAGTAATTATAGACCTGTGAGTTTAACTTCTGTTCCAGGTAAATTAATGGAGGCACTGGTTAAAGAAGCACTGCAGGATCATCTAGACAAGAATTCAGTTATAGCTTAGACGCAGCACGGTTTTGTTAAGGGCAGGTCTTGCCTGACCAATTTGATTGGATACTATGATGTAGTCACAAAAGAACTGGATGCAGGGAATAACTTTGATATTATATATTTGGATCTTAGAAAGGCTTTTGATACTGTTGCACATGGAAGACTGCTGCACAAATTGGAGCAGTGTGGCATTGGAGGCAAATTGCTGCTATGGATAAGGGGATGGTTGAGTGGCAGAAGACAGAGAGTGGTAATCAATGGACACTGCTCAACGTGGACTAATGTTATTAGTGGAGTTCCTCAAGGTTCAGTGTTGGGTCCGTTGTTGTTTTCGGTGTTTATGAATGATATTGATGATGGGATATCAAGTTTAATGTCCAAGTTTGCAGATGATACAAAGGTTGGCAGGGTCGTTAAGGACAATACTGACGCTATGCTGCTGCAACAGGATCTGGAAAGGTTGAACAGATGGGCTGAGAGGTGGCAAATGAGGTTTAACATCGACAAATGTAAAGTGCTGCATATGGGAAACAGTAACCCCAGAGCAACGTATCAACTCTGCGGTACTACACTGACAGTGGTGGAGAATGAAAAGGACCTGGGGGTAATTGTGCAGGCAGATATGAAGTTCTCTGAGCAGTGCAGACGAGCTGCAAGAGTAGCTCATGGTGTCTTGTCAATGATATACAGGAATTTTTCTAGCAGGGATAAGGAGGTGATTATTCCCTTGTATAAGGCAATGGTAAGGCCACATCTTGAGTACTGTATACAGGTCTGGAGGCCTCATTTCAAGAAGGATGTAGAGCTGCTGGAACGAGTACAGAGAAGGGCAACAAGATTAGTAAATGGAACAAAGGGTTGCTCTTACGAAGAAAGGGCTTAAGTGTTGCAAATTACAGAGTTTGGAGACTAGGCACCGGCGAGGTGATCTGATAGAGGTGTATAAGGCTTTGAATGGTTTGAGCATGCTCAATGCCAATGGGATTCTTCATCTTTCTCAGAATAATCACCTCAGAGGGCATAAATTCAAATTGAGGAAGGACGGATGTCGGATAGATGTGCGGAAATTTGCCTTTGGCCAGCGGGTGGTTGGTTGGTGGAACCGACTTCCATCACTTGTTGAAGTTGATAGCCTAAACAAATTTAAAGCTCAACTGGACAGGTATTTCGAACGAACGGAGGGGTGAAATGGGAGTGGGTTTTTTTTTTTTTTTTTTTGGCTGATGCTGAATAAGCTTGCTTTCTTGCATCATATGCCTCTGCTAATGCTAATGCTAAATGCTAATATTACCTAATAAAAGACTGCATAGTGGAACTTCAATCCAAACTGGAACAACATCCTGATAAATGGCGACTTATCCATCAAACACATAGTATATTAAATTCCAAACTCACACCTAATTCTAATATAAAAAAACAACAACTATCGGATATATATAAACTTAGCAAAACTTCTAACATAATCATACAAAAAGCAGACAAAGGGGATATGACTGTCATTCAGACAAAGATGCCTATACAGAAAAAAATGGATTTAATCTTAGCTGATCAAGATACATATAAAATCATTAACCATAGCACCACCAAACTTAAAAATAAACTCTACATAATTTTAAGAAAACTCAGACAGAACAAAGAAATCAATCTATATACTTTACAGCAAATAGGAATCTGTAATAACATCCTACCTCATATGTTTGGTATTGTTAAGTTACATAAACCCGATCACCCATTAAGACCTATTGTTTCTTTTAATAAATCAGCTTTCGCTAACTTATCGACTCATCTAAAAAATCATATCCCCACTTACCAGATTCTCAACATTCAGAATCACCAATACTAATCAAGCTTTTCAAAAAATCAGCAATACCATGGTTTCTGATGGAGACATTTTAGCGCCCTTTGACGTTGTGTCTCTATACACCAATGTACATATCCCATTCACCTTGCAAGCTTTAAGCGAATACTTAACAGCAGATGATACTTTAACAAAATGAACTACCCTTTCTATCAATAGTATTCTCGAACTTACTTTGCTTTTATTAGACACCAGATATTTTAGATTTAACAACAAGATCTTCCAACAAACATTCGGTTTACCAATGGGCATTTCAGGTATTTTAGGTATTTCAGCCCCCCTGTCCAAAATTTTTCTTGCCACCATAGAAAATCAAATTTTGCAACCCTTTCCTTCAGAAATAAAATTATATACACGCTACACCGATGACACCCTCATAATAGGTAACAGATCGTCTATAGATAGTCTCTTTTTAAAGTTCAATTCTATACATGACAAGCTCAAACTTACCCTTGAAATCGGAATGAATAGCCAGATTAATTTTCTTAATCTTACCATCTTCAAAACAGACACAAAATTAATTAAAAATACAAAAAACATACCGGAAAATACCTTCATTTCGCTTCACACCACCCCCTTAACACACAAAAAAAAAAAAAAAAAAAAAAAACACTGTCTTATACAACCAAATCCATAATGCCATCAAATTCAGCCCCTCACAAAATGATTTACAAAACGAACTTCAATATCTCACAGAGAAATTCATATCTAGAAACTACCCTCCCCAACTCATCTCTCACACAATTGTGGTTGATTCCGCTATTACCATTATTAAACTCAAATCCAGCCATAAAATTCTTCACTATGAAGCACTTATTATCGAATGGTTTCGGCACCATTCTAACCTCAATATCATAAACATGAAACTTCCCTTCAACCTTTCCCCAGCATGGAACCTCTCGCGGTTGACATTCCCACATGTCCAAAAGAGCATCATGGGAAGTACAGACAACCTTTAAAATACAGCATGCGTTTACTTCCTGCCCAATTTGCCAACTGAAGACGTTATAACCAACGAAAGTCCTTCGTAACGACTATTGGCTCCGTCATACTATATTATCCATTTTAATTCACTCTTAATGATTTCTTCTTTCTTTAATGACAACCTAGGATTGGAGATGTGCACTTCTACTTCCTTGGGCCCATTTTAAAATTCCGTAAAATCAACCTTAACAACCTCCTTAATCCCTTTACTTTACCTCCCCACCTAAATGATTTAATTACCATTCTTTTTTAAAGAACTATTGCAGATTTATTCAAAGGTGAGTACTGTTTTTTTAAGCACTTGCTATTCCATATTTTAGATCAAAAATATAATTTTAAAATTGCTTTTGAAAAATGCATACTTATTGTAACTTACCAGTAATTTTACATTTATCAGCTTGACCTACAGGATGACTCTGAACAGTAACAGGAGAATTTGGTACTTCTTGGCCACCATATTTTACATTTACACGATATGGTCCGACATCATCAGGAACATAACTTGCAACATATGTATCATCATTCTTCTTCAAGATTCCTACTGGTCGTGGTTGACTATCTGGACCCTTGAAAAAAATGTAAACTACATTTAAAATTTATTTATCAATAAAATACATTTTTTAAAGATGGCATAATTAAGAAATTTTTTATTTTTTTTGTAGTCAAGATATTAAAAACAACTTCAAGCAGCTGAAAGGAGATGGAATAATCATTTACCATAATTTTTGAGAATAATTATGTTATGCCCATCATCCAAGAATTATCCTAGGATGGGGATAATTTTACTTAGCATTTTCTTGAATAGTAAATTCCACAGAGATTAGATCTATTACATCTGTAAATTAACAGTAAATAAAGGCACATTTCTAAAGAATTAGAATTGTAACATTTAGTAATTATACTAGCCAACACAATTTATGCGTAGATTTTGAAAATCACCATGATAGTTTCACATCATATCACAGTTATTAAATATAGAGGGAGTTACATTTACCAAAATATGCCAATTTCACATAATCTAGCTGTAATATATGATGTACTGATTTATTTTAAGAGATATAAGCTAATTCTCTTAATTTTAGCAATTGGTTCTGGCCTCAGTCTTCTTGTGATAAACATAATCAGACTTCTACCTATGGTTCTTAGGTTCAAATTCCGATGCAACAATTTACAATTTGAAGAGAGCACACTTAGCATTTTTGGTGAGGATTTTTGTAGGCAGTGACAAGGTTTTCCAAGTATTAACTGATAGTGACATGTTCTCAGGGTTGTAAATCTACCCTCTAAATAACAGCCCCTCAAGAGTAAGGAAGGTGTGGCCTGCAACCCTTGCAGTAGCAGTAAAATAATTTCCGGCTCGACCTGCCAATTTGCAAATATTTTTCCTTTCAATGTTTTCACACAAGTAGAACTAGTAAATTGCCATGTCTGTGTACTGTGATAACTGAATTTGTGTTGTTTTTATATTGTAGCATTCAAAACTGAATTTACATTTTTAGAAATTCATTTAGTGCTACAATCAATAAGCAGACACACAGGAAGTGTATCAATCATCCAGACAATTTTTGTTATGTTTGTGGACGTTTACCCCTCAAAGGAAAAATATCTGACATTACAAAACTTTTGTATTCTTTTTATTTCTTATGTAAAATGGGTGATCAAGACAAACCTTGGATGCCTCACAAGTTTGTATTACCTGTACAAGAAATCTAAGGAAGTGGTTATATGGCAAATTCAAAGCATTACACCTTTTGCAGTCCCTATGGTTTGGTGTCTAATTTACTCCAGTGCTACAAAAACATGGGCTGTCGAATGTCATTGATAATGAATAAGCAGACACATAGGAAGTGTATCAATCATCCAGATAATTTTTGTTATCTGTGGACAGTTTACCACAAAGACTCAAAGGAAAAATATCTATGACATTACAAAACTTTCGTATTCTTTTTATTTCGGATGTAAAATTGGTGATCAAGACAAACCTTGGGGGCTTCACAAGTGTCGTGTTACCTGTATGACAAACCTCAGGAAACCTTTTGCAGTCCCTATGGTTTGGCGAGGACCATCTTTGGCAATCATTTAAGGAGGTAGAACATAGTTTTTTGGGGTAATAGAAAAGAAGAAAACTATGAAATGTCGGTGTCTAATTTACTTGAGTGCTACAAAAACATGGGCTGTTGAATGTCATTGAAAATTCATTTTCTTCATTCTCATCTCTAATTTCCCTCTGAAAATCTAGGAGATGTGAGAGATGAACAAGGGGAACAGTTTCATCAAGATATTTCCACAATGGAAAAGCAGTACCAAGGTTGCTGGGATCCTGTAATGATGTAGGATTACTTCTGGTTCCTTGTGAGGGAGAATAAGCAGGAATACAAGAGAAAATTCCTTAGTAGGAAAATTTTTAATGACAATTACAGGTATGCTAATTATATATTATTGTGACTATTTCGCTATGATTTATGATAATTTTTCCAAAGTTAAATGAGTTATACAGAACATATAATTTTTTTTACACTTTTATTACAAACTTGAATTATACGTATATATCTCTTTATTTTAACATTAAACATTAGTATATCTTTTGATGTAGACAAGATAAGACTTTTTATGGCGATTTTTGGAATCAGTGTGTTCATTTCCTCCAGAATCACATATTTTCATTGCAGAGGTATGACAAAATATATTTTTTGTTGGCTAGTGTTATAGATATTCTTATTAAAAATGGAATTGCCTATTATTCTTAGATGAAAACAAACTTGAAATTAGGGGAAAAAAAACCTACCTTCAACATTAAACACTTGAACTGTGATGGTTTAGCATTCTTGTAATTTTCAAGAAATTTACTTAACATTTGCACATGGTGCAATAGTGTTTTTCTTATTAATATCACTTGTTATGAATAACCATGTACTGTCCCCATTTCAATTAATTATTTATCAAATTGGTACAGCAATATTCATAATTTTACACAGAATGAATGAGTAATTTAATGGTCTTTTTTTTTTTTTCTGATTTGAAACAGAGGTCTATTTCTTTTTTGATTTTTTTTAAAATGTGAATAAGGATAGATAAAGAATGTATAAGATTCTTTTAAAGAATCTTTACATTCTTTAATAGTACAGGGTCATTAATAAAAATACCTATGGCATTTTAAAATTTAATATGTGGAATAAAAGACATGATAATGGATTTGATGTAAAATCTTGAAACACAAAGTCTGATGCATTGGTCCTTGAGGTTGTCACAGACATTCTCTCAGATATGCCAGACAAGCTGTACTTGCAACCTGGGAGTCTAAAACGCTGGTGAAACTGGTGTTCGGGTGACATTCAAGTCAAGTGGACCCAATTTCAGCAAATTCCTGACGGTCTGTGACAGCAAAATCCTCTGCTTGCACCTTCATGATGGTGGGACTGTTAGTAATCCTAGGTATAACCTCCATGCACAAGCATTGTGGGTGACCACCCAGGTATGAACCAATGTAAGCAGGAGTCGAGGTGTGGCACCCACACCACATGGAGGAATGCTGCCCCTCTGTGTTACCAGGCAATACTAGATGGTAGACTACTCTCATCAACCAGTGCAATACCACCAATTTGCTTATTGGAGGCTTGAAGTGGTGGAACCCATGTTTAGTCTCCAGAGCTAAGTTCCGGTCAACCTTTTCCCATCTCTTCCAACATGCAGTACTTTTGAGGTTATGATGAACATCATGGTGAGATCCAATCTTCCTTACATTGAGGGTACAGCTCTAAAACGGTGTTCGCAGGCCAGCCACTAGATAATACACCAGACCGAACCTATTGGTAACTCTTTAGGAGGCTTCCAGATCAGCTAGTGTATAATCTTGCTACCTCTACTCTGCCAGATAGTGACAGGAGGGAGTAGAAGTAGTGTGTATGTGGGCGGGGGGAATTGTTGCGGTCACGTTATGTCAAGGATCTGGGTATATTCTTACCATGTGTACAGCATATCCAAAAATTTCATTACTTCATACAACATGTCCCCCCCCCTTTTTCTTACTATTGAATACACCATGAATTGTCAAACTAATAGAGTAAGCTTATCTGCGAAAAGATCTAAACCTCCCAAACACTTCCTAGTTCATTTCACAAATAGACATGGTCTCTATGTTCATTTCCACTTGCAGTCTGCCAAACCCCATGTACTTTACTACCAATTTTAAACACACACACCAACCGTTTATGACTGGTTGAATAATGAAATAAAATAAAATAAAATGATAGAAAAGACTGTAAAATAATATTTACAAAAAACTTTTAATCATTTACAAAAAGCTAAACTAAACTATAACAAAAGTAAAATAAGTAAATAAGTTAAAATGCATTAAAATATAAATATAAAAGCGATAAAAAAGACGATAAAAAAAAAAAAAAAAACACTACAAAAAACTTTTAATCATTTACAAAAAGCTAAACTAAACTATAACAAAAGTAAAATAAGTAAATAAGTTAAAATGCATTAAAATATAAATATAAAAACGATAAAAAAGACGATAAAAAAAAAAACACTAGAGCTTTCGGAGGTGTCTTCCTCCTTCCTCAGTAATAGTGAGACTTAAATGACACATCCTTAAATACCAGGTTATTTTACTTTTGTTATAGTTTAGTTTAGCTTTTTGTAAATGATTAAAAGTTTTTTGTAGTGTTTTTTTTTTTTTTTTTTTATCGTCTTTTTTATCGTCTTTTTTATCGCTTTTATATTTATATTTTAATGCATTTTAACTTATTTACTTATTTTACTTTTGTTATAGTTTAGTTTAGCTTTTTGTAAATGATTAAAAGTTTTTTGTAAATATTATTTTACAGTCTTTTTTATCATTTTATTTTATTTTATTTCATTATTCAACCAGTCATAAATGGTTGGTGTGTGTGTTTAAAATTGGTAGTATGAATAATCCCAACCTCAGAGGCCTTATTGCAGACCCATGTACTTTTTCTGACAGAATCTCAGTTATCGATTGATTCAACTACTGCTCATCTCAGTTGCCCAAATTATTAATCGCTGTATGATTCCTTTCGCCTCAAAGGCGGTACTTTCTGAATCCATTCCGATATTCCCTGTCAGAGACTTGGTAATTTGGAATCTCCTCTCTTCGATCTTCTCTGGCTTAAAAGCTCTCTACCTCATTATGTCAAATTCATCTGTTGTCTCTACCGTTCTCCCAACTCCACTAATCACTTAGAGCTCTTTGACTTCCTCTCTTTGCAACTTTACTTTCTCCAGTCCAACTTTCCTAACAGTGAGGAAATTTTTCTTGGTGATTTTAACGTTCACAACAACAGCTGGCTTCCGTTTTCTAGTCACACTGACCCAGCTGGTCGAGATGCTGAGGCTTTTGCAATTACTTGCACAGATTGTTAATTTACCTACAAGAATACCAGACAATCCTAACCATACAGCCAATGTTTGATCTTTTTCTCACAAACAACCCTTCAAAGTATAAGGTCAAAGTGAGTTGTCCTTTAGGCACCTCAGATCACAACTCGGTGATTGTCTCTTCTCCAATGGAGCCTTTCTCCCATGGCTATTCCAAACCTCATGTTGTTTGGCATTACAAGAATGCAAAATGGGATGACATGCAAGATTTCTTTTCTTCTTTTCCTTGATCCGATTACTGTTTCAAAACTTCTGATGTCAACGTTTGCTCACATCATGTCAGAAATTATTCTTGTAGGAATGAATGGAATCCTTTATTCCACACTTCACTTTAAAATCTCGTCCTTTATCTAAACCTTGGTTTTCCAATAAATGTGCTAGGGCTGTTCAAGAGAAGAATGTTGCATATCGTAATTGGCTTCTTTCCAATTCTTCAGTTTCATTTTCCGCCTACACCAAAGCTCGCAACAATTGTAAAGCAGTTATTAATCAGTCCAAAATAGATTTTGAACAGGCTAAGAGTAGAAAACTTGCTTCTTCCCTTAATGGTAGCCAAGCATTTTAGTCTCTTGCCAAAGCTACTGGCCGCAGCTTTTGCCCATCTTTGCTCCCACATATGTCAACACCAGATGGTTCTGTTGTCACTTCAGTCAAGGATAAAGCTGAGCTGTTAGCATCCTATTTTTCTTCCAACTCATGTACTAATGATCTTAGTAAAACACCTCCCACCATTCCCAACACACTGCATTCAATGCCTCCTGTGGTTTTCCGTCAAAAGGATGTCAGAAGGATTTTGACTAATCGTGACGCTAAGAAAGCTGCAGGTCCTGATGGTATTTCTCCATCAGGACTTGTTCTCAAAACCTGTGCTCCTAAACTTACTCCTGTTCTTTGTCGCCTTTTTAGCTTTCTTATTCCAAAGGTGTTTTTCCTTCTGCTTGGAAATTTGCTCATATCCAGCCAGTTCCTAAAAAGGGTGACAAATCCCTCCCATCCAATTATTGTCCCATTGCAATTACTTCTACTCTTTCTAAAGTAATGGAGAAATCAAGAAATCAACTGCCAACTCTTTAAACTACCTAGAAACCTTCTGTCTGATTAACGATCGTCAGTATGGATTCTGTCAGTGTTGATCCACTGGTGATATTCTGGCTTATGTTACCCATTTATGGACAAATTCAATGGAAAAGTTCAGTGAAACACAGTTGCTCTTGACATCTCAAAGGCTTTCAATCGTGTTTGGCATAAAGGTCTTCTAAACAAGCTTCCATCTTATGGTTTGCCAACTGTTTTTTGTAATTGGTTATCCACTTTTATCTCTGATCGCTCACTGAGGGTGGTGGTAGATGGCTCACTGTCTTCTAACTTCTCCACTAACGCTGGTGTCCCCCAAGGTTCAGTTCTTTCCCCCACTCTTTTCCTCTTGTATATTAATGACCTTCTTCCACTGACTGGAAATCCTATCCATAGTTTTGCCAATGATAGCACATTGCATTCCGCTTTCCATTTTGAGAAACTTTGCCCTGCTCAATCAGCTTCAACTTCTCGAATATCTGCTACCAATTCCTTAAATGCTGATCTCCAGGTAATTCTCCAGTGGGGCAAAGACAACTTAGTTGATTTTAATCCTTCTAAAACTCAGTCTTGTCTTATATCTCGCAAAAAGGATTCTTCTTCTGCTCCTATGCTTATCTTTAGTGACACTCCGATTTCTAGGCAAGTTGATATATCTCTTTTGGGGATTACCCTGACTTCTAATCTCTCTTGGCACAAGCACATTACAAATATTGCTTTCTCTGCATCTAAAAAACTTGGTTTTCTCTTTCGCTCTCGGAGTTACTTTTCTTCCAAACAGCTGCTCACTCTGTATAAATCGCAAATTCGCCCTCCCATGGAATATTGTTCCCACATCTGGGGCGGTGCCCCCAAAACCTCTCTCAGGCTTCTAGATTCCATTCAGAAGAGGGCAGTTAGGTTAATTAATGACTCCTCTCTAACAGAGTTTCTCCACTCACTGTCTCATAGATGTACTGTTTCTTCTGCATGCCTTTTCTACAGATACTTCCATGGGCACTGTCTTCTGAATTGGCTTCTTTTATTCCCGCTCTCTCTTTCAAAACAGTCCGAACATGTGCCACCACCAGCCAACATCCATTTACTGTCCAACTTCAAACTCACAGGACCAATCCTGTGAGTTTGAAGTTGGACAGTAAATGGATGTTTTCATCTTCCTCGTTTATTCATTCAACTGCTGTTTTCTGGAAAAACCTTCCTTTGTATGTATTTCCTTAAATTAGTCTACAGAAGTTCAAATCTAATGTCAACAAATATCTTCTTTCGTCTTCTCAACCTCCAACCCAAGCACTGTACCAAGTACTATTGGTTCTAATACCTCTTGTGTTTGGGGTTTTCATAAAAAAATAAATAATAAATAAATAAATAAATAAATAAATAATGTTTGATGCAGCTGTTAAATAAAGCCTTTTTAGAGTTAAATGTAAATTTGGAATTGTACAATCACTATATGTTATTATCTCTTAAAATCTTCAACCATGGCCTACTGTCCTCAAAAAATAGCAAATAGCTCGTTTTTTTTTCATAAGAAAACTAACATACAATCATTAGAAAATTATAAATTTAATAAATATTTATAGCAGCTGCATACAATGAAGCACCTTTATTCAGAACTCACAATTTGTTTTGAAATTTATGAAAAACTTTTATTTCAAGAAATATTAATTTTTAAATAAGTTTTTTTTTTGATAATTTGATTCCGAATAAACTAAATCATATACTAGTGCAGTTTTATTATAATTACACAGGTTTCTCATAATATTCTTCTGCATATACACATACTGATTTAGATATTAAGAATTTGTCTCCTAAATACTTGCAGCATTTAGGGGACAAATTCTTGCTTCAATTCAGTTACAATTCCAGTTCCTTATAAAGAGGAATATAACAGTTGGTAAGAGACCTCAATCAAGAAGGCCAGGAAATCAAGATCAGTGCAATGTTAAAAAAAAACCTTTTATCCTAGGAAGTTAGTTACATGTTCACAAAACTTAAATTAAAACCCACCAAAGTGACTTAAAGTCCAATGTAACTACTTATTATTGCCAGTTCCTGAAAACTCCTTTAATTTCATGGTGGGTTTTTTTTTTTTTTTTTTTTTTTATATATGGTGACCACTTTATAAGGATAATGCTAAGGCAAATTATGCCCTCATAATGTAACCTTATTCAGTAATTCTAAGTCAAGTTTTTAGTGTATGTTTAACTTGATAAAAACATTAAGATTCAATACAATTGCAAACATTTCATAACATTACTCAAAAAATATACTGTACCTCTATGTACAATGCAGTATGAGAATGAAATAAAATAAATTTTCATTTCATCTCACCATGACCAAGGCCAGAACTGTTTACATATTCATGGTGGCTGCATACATAGTGAATTAAGGGTGGCTGAATTATAGATACACAATAAGTTGTACATTCTTTTGTGGTAGCATATGGGTTGAAACTGTAACTTCTTTTATTCTAGGCTATGAACAATAATCATAGCAGCATAGTCAGCACACTTGGTTGGAAAGTAAAAGTACAAGAAAATGAATAATATTTAGAAAACAATAACACTAGTTTAAAACTTAATCTATGGAATATAAATTGAATTTAAAATAATTTAAAAGGTTTCCTTAAAATCCAATCTCCTCTTATTAATCATCTAGGGGGCACCCTGATATACTGGCATATGTGTGTGTGTGTGTGTGTGTGTGTGTGTGTGTGTGTGTGTGCACACATATACACATACAAAATTAAATTTAAATGAATTAGTATTATGTCAATGTGAATTTTTTTTAGGGATTCCTCCAATATGATATTTACTTTTGATCCACATATCATTAATTATTTTTAATAAAGCATAACCATGAAAAATTCTTTATGGTAGTATGTTTGTGGCAGCACACCCTTTGTTAAATTTCTCACATCACACTACTATTCAGTTGTTAGGGATTTTTTTTTTTTTTTTTTTTGAGAACAAGATTGTTACTAAAGGTAGCATTTTGTTCTTATTATCAATATTATTAGTCGTAATGACAAATAATGTAAGGAAGCAAAACTTGTACAGCATCAGCCAAAAAAAAAAAAAAAAAGAAGAAAAAGGGACTATCTATATCACCTATCTATCCCCTCTAATAATTTGTCTAATTCTTCTTTAAATTCATTCAAATTACCCACTTACCCACTTCCACAACACAAGAAAAAAAAGTTTGTTCTAACAATCAATTATCCTCTGGATGAAAGCAAATTTTTGTATATCTATTCAGCAACCATTTTTTTTTTTTTTTTTTTTCAATTTAAACTTGTAACAAATAAAATTTCTGTATTTCCTACCACATAAGATGCACCCATAATTTAGCAAAGATTATTTTAGGGTAAAAAATAAATAAAATTTTTGAGGAACTGATTTATTTTATTGCTTTTTTAAAAAAAGAACTTTATTAGACATATGACTATTTTTATAATACCATACATACATACTAAACTGAACCCAAAATATTTTAATTGTCTCAAAATTCATCTTTAAAGAACAATAAGAAAATGGGGCAATGAAAGAGAGAAAAAAAAAAAAGCAAGTTTTTATTCATCTTCAAAACCCAGAAATCCATTACTACTGCCAGTCACATGAAGATCACCACACTCGTCATAGTAACTGCTGCTTCTGATAGTGAATTATCATTCTCAAACAGAATATCATCTTTGTGTCGTCCAAGGCATTATAACACCGATGCCTATAACTGTCCTGGTTTTTACTGCATCCCAAGACTTTTTTACCCATTGGCACAGCTGAGTAATTGGTCCCTTCATGTGATGCCTTCATCCATTTAGTCAATTCTTTTTTCATAAAAACTTTAAAAAGCTTGTTAATAGAAATATCCAGGTGGTTGTAGTTGGCCACTAAGTACACCTGGAATAACAGCAAGTTGTGTTTTTAACTCTTCCACCTCCTCTTTGTGGCCTCTGTTTTATGTGCACAAAATTGGTCCTATACCAGTAGGGCTGGTTTCTTGAATAGATGCATGAAAATTTGTCTTCAGCCAGCAGGTTGTTGGAACAAACTTCCATCTAGTGTTGTGGAAGTGGGTAGTTTGAATAAATTCTGGGAAGAAGTAAACAAACCATGAAAGGAGATGGAAAGGTGATATGGGAAGTGTTGCTTTTTTTTTGGTTTATGATGCATACACGCTTGCTTTCTTGCATTATTTGCCACTACAAACTTCTTCAGTAATAAAACAATGATATAGATTGAAAGTCAAACCAATAAGAAAAGAAAACTAAAACTTACATTTACATCACTCTAACAGATATTTTAATTTTTAAATTTAAGCTATTTTGGTAGAGATTTACTGTTGTTGTACCCAGAAAAGTTAATAATAATACCAGCATGCACAGCTGAAATACTGCTGTCTTTACAAACACTAAAGAAATGAGGGAGAGAGAGAGAGAACTATAACACAAAACACATTTTGATTTAATTTGTATACATTTCTTAGAAAATAAATATAGATATATCTATATTATTTCCTAGGAAAGAGTGCTTACTTCAATTAACAATTTTTTTTTTTTAAGACCAAATGTATACTGGATTCTTGTTATTGATTTTGTAACTAGTATATTTTTCAATAGCTTAATTCATTTAATTCTTTACAATTTGATGTTAATTTTTTTTCTATTTAAGGGGAGGGGTTAATATCTGAACTGGTAAGTGTGTGTGTGTGTGTGTGTGTGTGTGTGTTTTAATTTAATTTTTTTAAACAGTACACAGAGGGATATTTTATGGTTTGCTCTATTTTTCTAAAATGGATCTTAAAGTTTCTTTGTGTGACAAATTCTAAAAAAATGTTTGAACTGATTTTTGTTATAAAAGCAATGTTTAATCACACATGCTTTGCATCCAGAATATCTGTTATCAGTTAAAAATTTCACGTTATACTAATGAAAAGAACAATTTGACAGAGTACATTTAAATAGGCTTGGGTTTTTTTTTTTTTTAGTCAGTAAAGTAAATAGATAACTGGTATGAATAAATTTTCAACATCCTTAATACAGTAAAGAAAGAACTCCCTCACTGAAATACACAAAAGGATATCCTTTTAGCATAAATGTAAAAACTGAAAGCTATTATGTAACACAGCTACAACTTACCACAACAGTAACCTCTGGCTCTGCCTCTCCTGCATCTTTTGTATCAATTGTAAATTCAGTGGGAATACTGGCTGGTACTCCTTTGCTGTTAATTCCAGGACCAGTAAGTTTCACATTTTTAGGTTCTACCTTTGGTTTTACTTTCATCTGGAATGGACTATATTATACACTAAATTTACTACTGAGAATGCATTTATATTAATAATAATAATAATAAAAAAAACAAAAAACAAACAATCTACCAGTTAATCTAAGTATCCCAGATCAGACATAGCCCTCTCAAAAATAGCCCAATATATAAAATTCATTCACCAATAATTTGAAAAGAATAAATAATGTTTGCCATTTTTCAAGTAGCTTTTTACATAATTATTATTATGTTGTGCAAGGAAGCCTGAAGCTTATGCTGCACCATTATATTCAAAGTATTTTTATAGACAACTGCTCTGCTTTAGTCCTGATAAAGAAAAATCAAGAATAATATTTCACCTCCTTTCCAACACCATGAGAAAATAGCATATTGCATTTTGGGCTCATAATTTTAAGTAATTTAATAAATTTAACAGATAACATCAAAGAACCATATATCTTGGAGGACTGTCCCTCCTTCTGTGGTAAAAAAAAGTTAATAAAATGATTAACAATATAATGGTAGCAAAAAGAAACAAAGAAAGTAGCCAGGTATGAAATCCTGGAAATAGGTCATATGAAAAGAAGTGTTGGAATGTAGTTCTACTGTTCTAAATAAACAATGCCTGAACTAACTTTTAGCAGCACTTGCTTAGGTGTCAGCCACATAAATCAATTGGAAGGGGAAAGGAAACTACAATGGAAAATCGGTCCGGTTATTGTGTGGTGAATTTTTCAGCTCTTTATTTGGGAGGCTTCTGTGGGTGGATCCAGAGTTGGCCTGAATATTTATTGAAGTCCTAATTATTCTGAGATGTGTGTGTGAACAGGAAGAGCCAAATTTAGGGAGGTGGGGGATTTGGATTTTATTGGCGCATTAGCAGCTTTGGCTATAATGCGCCAAGACCAAGGGAGGTGGGGGAAATAACAGGTCATATCATCCATGACCAGGTACTGATAATACCAAATTTCACCTCCTCACTATACCTGATGTGAACATAGTTCTGAGCTAAAAAAAAAAAAATTTCCACCAGGTCCTAGGATGGGTCATATATAATTGCCACCATCAATTGAAACCCCCATTCCCAGAGCCAATAAAATGAGAGATCATGCAATGGTTGTCATCTTTTGAGAAATATAGGGATCATTTTGGTTGTACACCTCATGTTGGCCAGGCTCTGTTTTGTACCTGCTACCAGGCCAGCCCAGGTAAGCTTTTGTTATTATTATTATTTGGTTTTTAGGAGCATTAGCAACTAAGACCATATTGCTCAGGGGATATGTGGTGGTCATTTCCTGACCTTTCCGCATCCTCTGTATTTGGTGGTCATGGGCTGGAACCCCAGTCTAATCAAGAAGCGTGTGCTATGCACTGCTGCTCCTGCCCACCTGGCTACGGAGGCGCCAGTAAGCTTTTGTACTTTGCATAAAATATCAGCTTTTGTACTTTGCATAAAATATATATGACTTTTCACTCTAGCCCTAAGTTTGGAAAAACATTAATTATTACATATTTCTAGATGTTTATTTTAACAATTTTTGTCCCATCCCCTTTGTTTTATACGCTATCCCATAAGAAGATAAAGTGGCCTTTAAAACTAATAATGTTTGAGCACAGCAGCACATCACACAGGTTATCTTGATCAAAATATTAAAAATGAAAGCACTTCACCTCTGTAAAATTTAGAATCTATAATTATCAATACAGGCATACCTCGGTTAACGTTACCTCTGATAACGAAGCTTCGCTATAACGAAGTCTGCATTTTCAAGCCCCATTTAACATAAAAATATTCCACTTTAATCACCTGAAATCTAAACAAACTGAAGAAATTACGGAAACCTTTGGGGCTTCTCGTGGTTGGTTCGAGAAATTTAAAAAAACGGGCCAGGATTCATAGTGTAAAATTAACAGGAGAAGCTGCAAATAAGTTTCCAGAAAAACTAAAGGAAATAATTGAACGTGAAAATTTTCCAAATTTGGTGTTCAATGTTGACGAAAGCGGTTTGTTCTGGAAACGGCTACCAACAAAAAGCTTCATTTCTATTGAAGAAAAATCAGCTGCTGGGTTCAAAGCAGCCAAAGACCGTTTAACGTTACTCTTTGGATCAAATGCCTCTGGCGATTATAAATTAAAATTGTTATTAGTTTACCATTCAGAAAATCCGAGGGCGTTAAAAGGTAACAAAAATGAATTTACCTGTAATATGGAAAGCAAATAGAAAAGCGTGGGTTACCAAGGAGTGATTTACTGATTGGTTTGTTAACCACTTTTGTCCTGAAGTAAAACGGTATTGTCAAAAAAAAAACAACTTTGAAGAAAAAGCTCTTTTGTTGTTAGATAATGCTCCGGGACATCCTACTGATCTTAACACGTTGGACACATGCATTCCTGTCAAAGTTGTGTTTCTTCCAGCAAACACAACTTCCCTGATTCCACCATTGGATCAGGGAGTAATAGCATCATTTAAAGCTTATTATCTGCGTCGAGCATTAAGCAGTTTAACTGAACTAGAGGATAAAGAGTTTGTTGTTTGGTTTTTTTTTTTTTAAGGAACATTAGCAACTAAGGCCATATTGCTCCGGGATATGCAGTGGTCATTCCCTGACCTTTCCGCATCCTCCGTATTTGGTGGTGACGGGCTCGAACCCCGGTTTAATCAAGAAGCGTGTGCTACGCACTGCTGCTCCTTCCCACCTGGCTACGGAGGCGCCAGGATAAAGAGGAAATGACAGTTAAAACTTTTTGGAAAAACTACACCATTAAAAACGCAATTGAAAACATTGATAGTTCTTGGAAAGAAGGCACTAAGAAATGCTTAAATGGAGTTTGGCGCAAAATATGGCCAGAAGTTGTACTAGAAGAAGAAACTAACATCCAAGAAATTAGAAATGAAGTTATCCAGATGGCTCAATCAATAGGTTTCGAAAATGTCGATGAAGAGGATGTTAGAAATTTATTGAATGCAGAAGATGATGGTTTTTCAGTGGAAGATTTAGAAAACCTTGTTAGCAACGAAGACAAAGATAATGAAGATGAAGTTAAAGAAGTTCCTGCCGAAAAAGTGTTAACAACCAAAGATTTAAAAAGGTGCTTAAATGACATTGAAAACGTTTTAAATTTTTTTAGTGAAAATGATCCTGATTTAGGAAGAGGTGTTATTTTTTAAGCGATCAATGTTAAATGCAATAACTCCGTATAGGCAATTGTTAAATGAAAGAGAAAAAGAGCATAAACAATCAACTTTAGACTCATATTTTAAAATGTGATTTCACTTTGTATGTAAGTTGACTGTTTATTTAATAAAACTTTTCTTTGTTCGAAAAAAAAAGCTTTTCATTTTCTTTACGTAGGAACGTATCCCTATTCTGGCCATAGTATTTTTACCTCTGAAAACGAAGTTTCGCTTAACGAAGTAATTTCGTGGAACGCATCCTATTCGTTATTCGAGGTATGCCTGTAGTTCAAAAAAAAAAAATCAATTGTAGCTGTTTTCTCCTCCACTTCTCCAGTGAGTGTAACATGCTGTTATACCATCACCAAAACACACCAAACTGACAACTGACAATAGCTGTCAATGTGGCCTTTGATGTTTTTTAACCATCCTTGAAGCCTAGCCAAGTCATCCTGATGGAGTACTGCTTGACACTAATCATTAACTACTCTCCTAAACTTTACATCATTTGTAAAGTTTTCTATCATACCCTCTATCCCTTCATCAATGGCATTTAAGAAAATCAGAAACAACAGCAGTCCCAGAAATAATCCTTAGGGGAACCAACCACACTTTTAATATTTTCCCAATCTGAAAAGTAACCATTAATTCTGCTTCCTGCCCTGCAGCCACCTTACAATCCATCTTACAATTTTCCCCATGATCCAAATGTGTTCCAGCTTGAACAGTATCCTCTTGGAATGAAAAGAGTCAAATGCTTTGCTGAAATTTCCAATGTCCAGCTCACAAGTGACAGTGTCAAAATACCATATATTTTGGCATATCAGTTGACTTCTATTTTTTGCTTCAAATTCATGCTAGGTCATATATTCACCTTATAAGTCAACTCAATTTTTTTATAGTCATCTTTTATAACTAGCATAGTAGGAATTATGGTAAAATCTGCATTTTGAACCAAAGCCTATTACTAGAAACTGTATGTAGCTGTCCCTTTTGTAGAAGGTTAGGAAAACAAAACTAATGGACATAGGTGATGACATGACACCATCCTTACTGATGCTAATTGATCTATTCCTTGTTTCCTGTTTAGTACTATACTGCAAAGTTCATTTTACTGTAAACAATGCCTCAATATGAAAGAGTGTTTGCTAAAAGAAATTGATAATCCTCAAAATTTACTTTCGAGAACTCAAAAAGTAAACCCAAAGACAAATCCTGATGAATTTTGCAAATATAAATTGGTTTCATCTAATGAACAAATTCTTGGGTTTTAAAAGATGAGAAACTATGTATATTTGTGTAAAAATATGCAATAAATTAAAGATATATTGGAATTAATTCACGTCTTTCTAAGTGCCTTTAATTCAAGCTTAGAATTTTATACTTGGCATATAAGTGAACCTTAAAATTTTAGATGATTTTTCCTTGAATTCCATCTAAATGTCTCCATACTGTACTCTTTACCAGTGCCTGCAAGATTTTCCCTACCACTG
Source organism: Mastigoproctus giganteus (assembly GCF_048544385.1). Classification (NCBI taxonomy): domain Eukaryota; kingdom Metazoa; phylum Arthropoda; class Arachnida; order Uropygi; family Thelyphonidae; genus Mastigoproctus; species Mastigoproctus giganteus. The sequence goes on along the minus strand of NC_143579.1, from coordinate 237,268,540 downwards.
AAGTAACACAGACTGACTTGTGCAATTATCAACTTTGCTCTTAGAACTGCCTTTATGTAATACACTGGCACTTCTCCAATCCAAAGGAATCTCCCCCAAGGACAATGATGTTTCATAATTAACCTTAAAGTTTCAATGCATTGTCTAGCAGCTTTCTGAGTATTACTCAGTATATGCCATCAACTCTAGGAGCCTTACTTGTCTTTAGGCTTGATTTTTTTTTTTCCCTAACAATCTATAATTTCAGTATTACTAAAGTGATACTGCTCAGCCTTGCTCACACAGTTCTCTTTCAACTGTAAAGATCAATTCAAAGTACCTGTTCAATTCAGCAGCTGGACTACCTGAGACTTTTCCCTGCCTATTATGCAGGGATCCAAGCTGATTTGTTTTCCTTTTCTTTGTATTCATATATATGAAAAATTCCTTGCCCTTTCTCTCTAAGCCTGTGATTTCTCAGACTCTGCCAACCTAAACTTTGCTGCAGTACTGTTACAGATGAACTTGCAGCTGTTATAGGTTTCTGTACTTTTAATCACTAACTTTCCCATGTTATCCTTTTCTGCTCTATCAGACTGGCCAGCTCTGTATTCATCTATTTCAGCATCCACTCTGTGCTATATTTTCGTAATAGTATATAGACATTCGTGGCTTCTGTGACTATTGCTTTAAAGATATTCCACAATTCTAATGCATTAATGCTCACTCTGCTCTCTGCCAGTTGATAGAGGCTACATAGCATCTTAAACTGTCATAGTCTCCTTACACAAAGTTAAAATTCACTTTATCTTTAACAAACAACTGCAATCTCATTCTTCATCTTCCAAATTAGAACCACATAACCACTTCCTGCTAATAGTTCCTGTTACTGTGAGCCCTATGTCATCTGGTGCATTTATAATGATCAGGTCTAGAATATTCTTACTCTTAGCATATTCTATAACATGCTGATACAAATAACAATCATCCAGTTTATTTAACAATTTTGTCCTCATGGTGAGTGTTCCTCCTCCTTGTTCCAATCAGTTAGAGCCCAATTGCAATCAGTCATAATAAGATGAGTGATTTCAATAATACTATTGAAATCCATAATACTAATGAGTGGATGCATTCACTTTAATATAATCAGATAGAACATCCATCCCTCAGTAGTTTTTCAAATAGGTACTTCAACTCCTCTTCACTATTTCCCCATGACACCAATGTGGTTTCAATAGTAAATACTGTTTCAAAATGTGTTTAACTCAGCTGCCATTTTGACTGGATTGAAAATTACACCACCTCTTTGATCATGTAAAGGTTTATCAAATTTACTCTGCTTTCCCATTCCCCCAATCATATGAACAGAACTCCTTTCCCCATTTCTTAGCTCTCTTCATCAGCAATTTTTCATACTCAGTTTTTGAAGATCTTAACCCTTGCCACATCAGTGGCTTTATTACATATTTGCTTACAGTTATTATATGAAGCAGGGTCTTTGAGTATTGGCTCCTCAAATGGTCTTTCCATAGGTTCAATTTATTGCCGCAGCTCTAGACCACAGTCATGGTTAACACTATTAATATTCAAAGGCTTCCGTGGCTTACTGAAGAGAGACAGCTCCTAATAACAGTTAAACTTCAAGGCTGGCCTCTTCTCCTCTCCTCTCCCCCACAATTTTTTTTAAACAAAACATCCTGTAGTATGTTAAATAAAACACCTGCCAGGTCTCAAAAGTCCCTATATACCCATCTCCAATTAAATGTTATGTGTCAACTTGTTTGAGCAACATTGAGGTTCAAATGGTAAAGATTTATTTATGTTACAAAGCATTTTAGGGCTAAAAGCCTCAAGGTTGCAAAGAAATTAGCTGATGCACAAGTTAATGTAAATACATTATTTCTTTACACAGCCAACTACTAAGTAGTTAAGAATTGGCATCATTTTAGTATATCTCATATTGTGAATACCTTCATGAGTTACCATGATATTGCACCACCTCAAATAAGTAACACTTCACCAATGGAGAAGGCTATTGTTACTTATTCTCAGCTGATACCACACCCAGATGGCACTGTTTCGAAGCTTGTAACAAAAAGTAAAAATTGTCTTCTCCATTGGTGAAGCATCTTATTCGAGGTAGTGCAATATCACATTAACTCGTGAAGGTATCCACAATATGAGATATACTAAAATGATACCAATTCTTAACTACTTAGTAGTTGGCTGTGTATACAGAAATGATATATTTACACTAATTTGTGTGTCAGTTAACTTGTTCGCAACCTGAAGCTTTTAGCCCTAAAATGCTTTGTAATCTAAATTACTTGCACACCTTGTGAAGATTATATTGTGAAGTTATACTTCACAATATAATCTAATATTGTGAATATAATCTCTCATATTGTGAAGTTATACTTCATAACCGGGTTGTAATCATTGCAATGTCAGGGTACCTGCCCACCCATCGATGAGCAACCAATGAGCTTGAAAACTGTACCGTCTGGGTGGTGGTATCCGCTGAGAATACGTAATAATAGTCTTCTCTATTGGTGAAACATTACTTATTCGAGGTAGTGCAATATTATGGTAACTCGTTGTGAAGGTATTCGCAATATAAGATATACTAAAATTATGCCAATTCTTAACTACTTATTAGTTGGCTGCATACAGAAACGATGTGCTTACACTAACTTGTGCATCAGATTTATTTATACTAATTACTTAAGTAGAAGTGCTTATTTTTCCCAAACATATTCACTAATAGCATTGTTTATATAAATAAAAATCTTTATTTTATAGAATAAACACTGATATCTACTTATAAAATCTACTATCCAGTTTGGAAAATGCTATCTGACAGCATTTACTAAGGCAATGTAAAGTACATTTACTAAGGCCAGTCTTGAAGTACAGTATTTACTTCAAATACATACCAATTTTGCCTTTGTTAGTGTTATATATTTAATACCCTTGCCTTTCATAATACTTTTATTCATGAAATTTGACTTTGAGCTTGATTTATAGTTTTCAAACTTATAGATCTTCATACAGTGGTAGATCCAGAAAAATATGACAGGAGGGGCACCATTTGTGACAGAGGGGGAGGCACCATTTCGTGCCTTTTTTTGTGCACAAACAAGGCACAAAATAAATATGACACTCAAACATAATGTGACTGGCGGACACAGGCACACAGCTAAAGTCTGAATTACTTTGAAGTAAACATTATGCATAACGTTGCATGGTCTCGAATTGGAATGGCGATCACATCAGCATCGCCAACTGTAGTCAGTTGAAAATAGCTGAGCCACAATGCAAAAATAGATAAAATCCTATGTTAACAACGAAAAAAAAATTTTTTTTTTTGTAGGCAAAGGGAATTTAAACAATTGATGCATATTCTCCAAAAAACGACAGGGGGGGGGGACGTGTCCTGGTGCCCCGACCCTGAATCCGCCACTGACTTTATATGTAAAAAATATTTTAGTAAAATATGAATACTCATTAAGAATTAGCAACAATTCTACATTATTTAATCCATCTGTTTACCATGAAAACATAAACCAAAATCTGTTCTTCCACAATCAACAGATGGAATGAATTTTTTAGCTCTTTACTCCAAAACATTACTGCTTAGATTCTCTTTTTAAAAATTAATGCATGTTAATAAGTTAATTTTTAATTGGTAATATGCATACCTTCCAGGAATATCTTTACCACCATAACCTACTTTAACATTACAATTGGTGCCTTCGGGAGATGGAACATAGGTAACTGTATAAGTATTATTTTTGTTGTCTTTGATTTCTGGTTTCTGTGGTACAGGTCCTACAACAAGAAAAAATTAGAATGCAGATTCCTACAGGACATTGTATAAAACTTAAAACAAACTTTTTGCCAGTACAATGTTAAGTCAGTTAGTGATTAAAAAAAAAAAAAAAAAAAACTCTACAAAACACTCACTGTAATGGATGTTTTCTATAAATTCACTTACTTTCTGCTTGTGTAAACTAAAGCAAAGCCTCTTTATTTTAAATTATAACTATAAACAAGTTGTAAAATTTACTGCAGTTAAACAGAATAAGTCAAATTTAGTATTTTAAGAAAAAGTAATGTCACTATGTAATTGTTGTTGGTGAATATAATGTTCACAGATGTTTACTTAGATTTCCTAAAACTGGAGCATCGTACTAATATCACTGGCAATTTTAACATGCTCCTTCAAAAGAATGCAGCCTCCAGCAGTGAACTTGAAGCTGTTATAAAGTTATTATGAAGTTACTACAATACAATGCTGTTATATAGCTATAAACAGCCATTGCACATCATGAATGCCACAGGGTTCAGTTATTGGCCTCATACAATTTATAACATACATTACTAATGATATTGACACAGGTATTTCACATTTAATGTTTAAATGTGTTGATGATACAAAGGTGAGCAGTGGAGTTAATGAGAGTAATCAGGGTATGCTACTTCAACAAGACTTAGATAAATTATTTAGATAGGCTGAGAAATGGCAGCCAAGGTTTAATACTGAAAAATTCAAGGTCTTGCATCTGGATAGCAGCAATCTTAGAGTAATGTACCAAAACTGAAGGTAATACATAATGAAAAGGAGTTGGGAGTAACTATATAATCTGATATAAAGTTTTCTTAACAGGTTAGTGGGTCACTTTGGAGAAGAGACTGTGAATGACAATGGTGAGAAACATTGGTTTCTGTAAACAGTACCACCTGAAAATTCTTAACACCTTTTTTCAACACATAATTAGACAGGCTGTTGGGACAGCTCATGATGGTATTCTGTCAATGATATATGGGAACTCTGCTAGCAGAGGTGTGTGTGTGTGAGAGAGAGAGAGAGAGAGAGAGAGAGAGAGAGAGAGAGAGAGAGAGAGAGATATGGAGTTTAATGGTGCACGGGTTGCTGGGGCTATAGTGTGCCAAAAAATTATAAAAAACAAAATTCACATGTAATCACTTCATTTTTTATTAGAGAGATCTTTTAGAATTTATGATAGATTCCAATTTTTTTCAGAAAAGAAATTCATTGACATTTGCATCGTCACCAATAATATATTTTAGTGTCTTCGGTTCTCGAAGATTTGTTAGGGAAAGGAGGATGGATGTTCTGCCCTGATGATAGTGAGGGCAGTCAATGAGGCTAGCAGAGATAAAAAAGTGATTATTCCATTATATCTGGGGCAGGCCTCAGCCACCAGATGGGTCACAGGTGACAGATAGCGAATGGCCCATAGTACGTGGGTTAGTTGTGAATAACCAATAAGTAGTCCCAGACCGAGGCAGCAGAGATAACAGAGTGTGGAGGGATGAACTGTGGCAGATTCATTCCAATTTAAGTACCACAATAACTCAATGACATCTCTATGTCAAGGCGAGGAAACACTGCCTTATAAGCATTGCCAAATTGCTGCCTTGCAGGATGAGCTGTTGGGTCAGCAAAGGCTAGGGGAAAGTAACTATGATATCAAATCCCTGGTCCCTCAGGTTGAGGCACTGGGCCAGCACCCTGACACTTGGAAAAACACTTTACTGCTAAAAATGCCATTATTACAAAGAAGCTGGATGGACTAAAAGGAAAACGACTTAAGCGCAGAAAAAGGATTATTTGTATTGGTACATGGAATGTTCGTGGAAGCTCACACAAGACACAAGAGATAGTTACGGAAGCAAAAGAGATACACCTTGATATTCTTGTCATGACTGAAACAAAGAAAAAGGGAATGAACAGATTGGAGAATATGCTCATTACTGGAGTGGAGTTGAAAAATCAGAAAGAGCTAAAGCAGGTGTTAGTGTTCTAGTGGGTAAGAGACTAGAAAGATCTGTTAAGGGCTATGATCAAATTAATGAAAGATGCATTAAAGTTATTTTCAACATACACGGCCAGGAAATGGTTATGTTGGGTGTATATGCACCTGTAGATGGTGTGCCTAATGCTAAAAAGGATGAGTTCTACCATATACTTTATGAACAAATGGATGTGGTTAAGAAGAACCGACAAATAGTTTTGACAGGAGATCTAAATGGACAGGTTGGATCAAAAAGGAATGATGATGTAGTGTGGTGCTTTGGAGAAGAGACTGTGAATGACAACGGTGAGAAACTTATTGGTTTCTGTAAAGAGTACCACCTGAAAATTCTTAACACCTTTTTTCAACACAAAAAGGTCCATAGATATACATGGGAGTGACCATCACTCCAGCAGAAATCAATTACAGACTTTATAAATACTCGCCAGGAGTCAGTATGGACAACAAAAGACTGCAGGATAATGAGAAGTGTCAACTGCAGGTCAGATCATTACCTGCTGATTGCAGATATATTATTCAAATACCAGAATAAGGGGCAAGTGAGATCTAACACAGTCAGAGTAAAGACAATAGGGTAGTACAAGAAAATATTGCTTATAAATTGGAACTACTATCTCATGACAGTATTAAAGATCTTTACCAGAACCACCTATCTCGCATTTGAGAAATAGAAGAGGTGAATATCTTATATAACAGCATTAAAACTGCCATACACAAGGCTGCTAACTAAGCACTAGGCCTAATTGATCACAAATATAAGCAACAGTATTGGTGGAATGAGGAGGTAGTGAGTTTGGTGAAAGACAAGAAAAGAGCCTATAACAAATGGTTAATGAATAAAAATCAGGAAAATAGAGAAGAATACAAAAGGTGCAATAGAGCAGTTAAAAAGAAAATTGCTGAATCCAAGAATGCAGCATGGAAGGAAAGATTCCAAGAAATTGACAGCTCATTAGGAGGAACACAATCATCTGAAGCCTGGTGAAGCTTGAGAGCACTGAAAACAAACGAATCTCGATAGAATAAAAACTTTATAGATATGCCAACATGGGAAAATCATTATAATAACCTCCTAAACGAAAGACTATCACAGTATTAGAGCATAATTACCCCTTCACCAGTAGATAATAGGGAGATAGAAATTATAAAACATCAAGTTTTTGATTGTGCAAAATTAATGAAGAATAAAAAATCTCCGGGCCCTGGGAACATAGCGATGGAACTAATTAAATATGGATCACCAAGTCTTTTCGATCTGATAGCAGAGCTGATTAACAGATGTATACAGCTAAAGAAAACTCCAAATGAATGGAAAGTAAGTTATATTTCATCCATATATAAAAAAGGAAATAAGCTGGATTCAGGGAACTATAGAGGTTTAAGTGTTAATTGCGCTATGTCCAGACTATACTCTAAAATGCTTCAGTTAAAATTACGAGAGGAGGTAAAGGATAAGATAAGTGAAGAACAAAGTGGATTTAGGTCAGGTCACTCCTGTGTGGACAATCTGTTTGTTCTACAACAGCTGGTGGAGAAAATAAAAGCAAAGAATAAAGATACCGTCTTCGCCTTCATTGATTTAGAAAAGGCTTATGACTCCGTTCCAAGAAAGGAATTATGGAAAGCCCTTCAAAATATGTCAGTTGATCCAGAGCTTGTGGAACTGATCAGGGAATTCTATGATAATGATGTGGCATATATTAAAGTTGGGAGTACTTTATCTAACCCAATCTATCCAACAAAGGGGCTGAGACAAGGATGTAGCCTATCACCTTTATTGTTTAATTTTTTCTTGGAATGTGAATACCAATTAATGACAGATATCTTTGGAGTCTAAAGTTTGCCAATGATCATGTTATCATTGCACAAGAAGCTTATGATTTAGAATATATGTCGAGAAAATTGCATCCTACATATGACTAATGGGGCCTCAATATCAATTTTACAAAGACAGAATTACCTAAGCACAGTGGAACATCCTGATGAATTGAAAGTTACACAGTCTATACATCTAAAACCTGTTGACTTTTTCAATATCTTGGATGCAGATTAACTACGGAAGGATTGGGGAAAGAGGAAGTTTACACAAGAATTCATCAAACTAGGAAGATTCTTAGTGGCCTAAACTCTATACGATGAACAACAATATCTCGCGTAGAACTACATATTGGACAGTCGTCAGTGGAATTGATACTTTGCTACAGATTTGAGGTGTGGACACTGAAAGAGGGTGACAAAAAGAAGCTTAGAGCCCTAGAGATGGACTACCTATGTCAAAGTGCTAGGGCTTCTAGGCTAGAGAGGATAATGAATGAGGAAATAAGATGTATGCAAGCAGATGAAGATAATATAGAACAAATAGAAAATAGGAGGTTGAGATGGTTTTGACATCTGCCAAGCATGAATGAAGTGAGATGGCCTAAAATTATATATGAGTGGATACCACAAGGGAAGAGAAGGTGAAAAACATGGACGGAAGGTGCACTATCAGTCACGAGAAAGAGAAATCTGATTGTTTGTTTGTTTGTTTGTTTATTTGGTTTTTAGGAGCATTAGCAACTAAGGCCATATTGCTCCGGGATAGGCAGTGGTCATTCCCTGACCTTTCCGCATCCTCCGTATTTAGTGGTGACGGGCTCGAACCCTGGTCTAATCAAGAAGCGTGTGCTACGCACTGCTGCTCCTTCCCACCTGGCTACGGAGGTACCGTCTGAAAGCTGAAGACACCCATGTCGGGCAACTATGGAAAATGGGAACGACAAGGCAGCAATCTGCCATATTAAGTCAAGCATAGATAGATTCCATTATATAAATGCAATGGTTGGGCCACATCTTGGATATTGCATATAGACTTGGAGATCCTATTTTAGGAAAGATGTGGACCTGTTGGAGAAAGTACAAACTAAAGAAAATCAGTTAAGAGAATCCACTTGATAAGAATGCACAAAAGAGCATTTTTATCAAGAAGGACTTGAATTTTGTAAGCTAGTGTTTGGAAACAAGACATCTGCAGAATGACTTCAAAGTGTTTAAGGTTTGAAAAGCTGGAAAGGTTTGTGTAAACTGAATGCTGAGAGGGAAATTTTATACTTAGTCACATGACATACACAAGGAAGCATAAATTTAAATTGAGAGGAGGATGACTGTAGACCAGATGTCCAAAAGTTTTCCTTTAGCAAAAGAGTGATTGACTGATTTGGAATGTAGAATGTTTACCTAAATTTAAACAGGAATTTTTGCTTGGTGTAACATAACCGCTGCCTGATCTTGCCACTACTATTACTAATAAACTACCATTCAGATGACTATTCTGCTATTTTGGTGATCAAGTGCTTGTTGGAATAAGAAATTCTCAGTTGGGCTTATATTTAAAAATGCCCTGTTCCCATCCCATTATATGAGTTTTCAATGTGGTCATCTGTTCCAGAATTGCAGCTTAAAAAAAGTTCCTTGGAATCGACCACTTAGTAGTCCACTGGCTTAACAGAGTGGCCAGAAATCCTTTGATAATTTTGAGTCATCCTTTTCTAAAACTTAAAATGTCGCTTCTTGGATGTAATTAATATCTATAAAATATTCTTATTCTTGCAAAACTTGCATGACAGGCATGTTGAATTCCCTCACTGTTGATAATTTTGTATTTTGGCAGAGGCTTCGAAGTACACAGGAAAAGAACCACTTGTTTCAATGCATACTCAGAAATCTGAATTGCCAAACAAGACCAGTTAATATATTGGAAATTTATAACAAATTAAAAATTTATCCATAAATGCATTCGCAAGACAAAATTTTAAGTAAATTTAAGACACTTAGCTGATTTATAGAGCTTCTTAATGTACCGTTATGTAATCGACTTAATAATAATACTAGCAATAAGAGCTTAATTGATGGTACTCACCTCAATTGATCTGCTTAGTTACATGGTATTGAAGTGGAAATTAAGTTTAAAATAAGTTAAAGTAAATAAATATGGAGTAAATAAATATTTAACTTATTTAAAATAAGTTAAAGTAAATAAATAAATTTCATGAAAGTCGCTCGGTGAAGCCAATAGTCACAACGAGCGACTTTCATGAAAAACGTCTTCAGTTGGCAAAGATAGGAGAAAAGGGATTATGTATTTAAAGAATTCCTATGTTCCCATAATGCATTTAGAGACATGTGGGAACTTTACGTGCGTAAGGTTCCAGACCGGTGAAAGGTTGGTTGGAAGTTTCATGTTTAGAACATTAAATTTAGTGTTATGGCGACACCATTCTATGACAAGTGCCTCATGTTGGAAGATTTTGTAACTAGATCCTGATTTAATAATTGCAATGGCCAAATTGATTAGGGGATTGTGGTTGTGAGAGTGCACATGTTGTGTAAGTTTGGTACCGGCTTCATTAGTTCTGAAGCTATTATTGTGGTAATAAGCACGTGTATTGGAAGTTTTTGTGGTGCCATATTTTGCAGTAGTGCTCCTGATGTAGCATGCGTTACAACCGGATTAACATTTAATTAAATATATAACGTTGTTGATGTCGCTTATTGGATATTCATGTGTCTCTTTATATGTATTAAACATGGTCCCTAATTTATTATATGAAGAAAATATTAAATGTTATGTCTGTATTGGTAAACATTTGGTGAAGCTGTCTGGAGAGTCCACTGTGATGGGGGAGGACAATGTGTGTGTGTTTTGTTTGTTGTTCTGGTTGGTGCTATGATTATGTGGGTTATTGACATTATTTCTTGCAATAGAAATTGTGTGTTGAATTAGATGTGAAGGGTATTTCCTAGCTATGAATTTCTTTGTAAAATATTGTAGTTTGGTGGATAAATACCACCATAATTTCTGGGGAAGACATCCTAGCCTCCTTTGATGTCGTTTCTTTATACACCAATGTACATTTACCCTTTACAATCCTTACGTGAACTCCTAACAACAGACAACACTTTAACTAAATGCACTTCCCTTAACATCAACAGCATTTTAGAACTTACCTCGATATTACTTGAAGCTAGGCACTTCCGTTTTCAAGACCAAATATTTGGTCTTCCCGTGGGATTAGGAATTTCAGCTCACTTATCAGAAATCTACTTAGCCACGATCGAAAACCAAGTACTCCAACCTTTTCCTTTGGGTATTAAGCTCTACATGCGGTATGCAGATGACTTGTTATTAATAGGAAACAGAGCCACCATTGATAATCTTTTTATTAAATTCAATACAATACACGAAAGGTTAAAATATACTCTTGAAATAGAAACTGACAATAAAATCAACTTCCTTAACCTCACAATATATAAATTGGGCACCAGGCTAGGAACCAAAATTTATAAAAAAGACACATACACAGGAAAATATCTGCATTTTCAATTGCATCACCCACTCAGTACAAAAAGTTCTCTACAATCAAATCTACAACACCATTAAGTTTAGTTCTTCACAGGACAATTTATACGCCAAACTACAATATCTTGTAGTTGGAGGTGATTATCCCATTATACAATGCAGTGGTCAGGCTACACCTAGAGTACTGTGTACAGGTCTGGAGGCCTCATTTTAGGAAGGATGAGAAGTTGCTAGAATGAGTACAAAGAAGGGCAACAAGATTGGTGAGGGAAACAAAGGGGTGCTCTTACCAAGAAAGTCTTAAGTTCTGCAAATTGTAGAGACTGGAGAGTAGGCCCTGCAAGGTGATATGATTGAGGTGTATAAGGCCTTGAATGGGTTGAGCAAGCTGAATGCTGATGGGATTCTTCCTCTTGCTCAGACTAAGAACCTGAGGGGACACAGATTCAAACTGAGGAAAGATAGTTGTAGAATAGATGTGCAGAAATTTGCCTTTAGCCAGCGGGTAGTTGATTGGTGGAACACGCTTCCATCTTTTGTTGTGGAAGCTAATAGTCTAAATAAATTTAAGGCTGAGCTGGACAGGCATGGAAGGGTGAAATGGGAGGGTTTTTTTTTTTTTTTGGCTGATGCTGCATAAGCATGCTTTCTTGCATCGTATGCCTCTACTAATGCTAATGCTAATCTTACAAAGAAAATACCCTTCACATCAATTCAACACACAATTTCTGTTGTAAGAAATAATGTCAATAACCCACATAATCATAGCACCAATCAGCACAACAAACAAAACACAAGCATTGTCCTCCCCATCACAGTGGACTCGCCAGACAGCTTTGCCAATACAGATATAACGTCAATATTTTCTTCATATAATAAATTAGGAACCATGTTTAATACATATAAAGAGACAATATTTGCAACTTACGCACGTAAAGTTCCCACATGTCGTCTCAATGCATTATGGGAACATAGGAATTCTTTAAATACATAATCCCTTTTCTCCTATCATTGCCAACTGAAGATGTTTTTCACGAAAGTCACTCATTGTGACTATTGGCTTCACCTTGTTCTCATATTAATATTTTATAAATGACTACCAGGGACGAGGTAGTGCACTTCTTCTTCCTTCAGCAAATTTTAATTACAGGTTTTTAACAATTCAGTCTTTATTTATTTTAACTTATTTTAAACTTCATTTCCACTTCAATTCCATGTAACTAAGCAGACCAATTGAGGTGAGTACTGTCAATTAACTCTTATTATTATTAGGTAAATTTAAAAGCAAGTCAAAAAATGCTCTCTCCACTATTATGGAAGAGAATTATCATAAACGGACATCTTTAATAAGGTCAATGCAAAGTGAAAATCAACAGATGCTGTATAATGAACAAAGGTCATATAATAATTCATAAAAATATAACTCATGGTAAATAAGGCTTTGGTAAAAAAAGTAGTCTACTTTTAATTGTAAATAACATTTTACTTGAATAAAATTTACCATGAAAATCTAAATGAATGAATGGAAAATCAAAAACAGCCATATTATAATTCATAGAAATAAATTAAGCTTGCTTCAAATTTCCAGCTGTGGCTTTTACTTGCTAAATAAAATGTTATTTAATATTAAAAGTTGACTCATTTTTTTTTTACCAAAGCCTTGCAGACTCAAGTATAAAATTTCCTAGTTAATGGCTGTATTGATGTTTTTGATTAATAAAGTGAGTTTAATATTTACAATAATTCTGAATTAACTGCTATGCTTACCTTTTTCTGAAGATACTTCAACATTTAAGGGAGCTTTAGCAGATTTGGTAGCATCAACAGTGAATGTCTGAGGAACATTCTCACGGCAGTTTTTAGGTTCTAGTCCAGGCCCAAAGGCTTTTACCTTGGATGCATCAACAGTGGCAGATACTGGTACTTTAAAAGGACTTCCTAAAAATAAAAGATGGGCATAACTAATTATAATAAATATATCTGCACTTATTTTATAAGTGCATAAGAAGAAAAGCATAAAGTTATGTGAACAAATATCACTAATGCTGTACAAACAATAAAAAACACAATGAAATGGTTTAAGAAAATAAAATTATTTTCTAAAATTAATTCTATTAATGAAATTTTATAGTTTACTAGTGTGCTTTAGTATTTTTCAGGGGTAGAATATCTAAACTTTTTCAGCCGCTTAAATACATTTACCATTTTGTTATACATGTACAGCAAAATGGTAGTTAAATTCACTAATTTGAATAACCTATATATATATTTGTTTTTATGCTAAATACATTAAGATCCACCAAAATCGATTAATGTGAATTACACATTACACTATAATAACAAATTAAATACACACACATACAAAAAAGAGAGAGAGAGAAAGAGAAAATTATAATTCCTGAATTATTACTTCATAAATATTAAATAATGCATTATTAAAGGGTTAAACCATTACTAACAGGTAAGGATTAGCAGCTGTAAAGACTAAAGGAATTATCTATATTAGATTTAGTGTTCTTCAGTATGTTATTATTTTATTTATACTACAGAAGGTGGTCCAGTTCAAACCATTTACACAAGTAAAACTTTTAATTCAAAAAACAAAAGTGCCCAAAAACATTAAGACGACAAATAAAAAAAAACAATGTGGTCTTTTCTTGTAATGCTCCAAAGCTTTTATTTTACACAGTCTCTGTAGAATTCTATCATTGTTTATGATACTTGTTAATGGTAATATTTATTTTTTGATGTTAATTTCTCCTGAACAGCTTATAACTGCTCAAAGAACTGTTCAGGTGATATTTTCCTTGATAGGAAATTTCTTAGATTTTTCCAATTCTTTCCACATTGGTTCTTAGTTTGGAGATAAGTTGGCCAGGTCGTCATCACACACACACACACACACACACACTAATAAATATCAGTACTTACTCTCCCTCCCCAAAAAAAGTTTTAACACACAGTTTTGTGGTAGGGATATTGTCCTGTTCAAAAACAAGGTTCCATTTCATAAATCTGCATTAGAATTAGAAGACAGGCATTATACTTCTAGACATTAGAAGGCATTATATCTAATTATAGTGTTAAAATAAAGTTTCTAAATTACAGATGTGCTAACATGGGTTACTGTAAAAATTCAGTTGTTAATTTTTACAGTACAGGAGGTACATTTAATGCCAAAATTTTTACTTTAAAAATGATTCATCTGCTAAAATACTTTATATAATAATAAAATAAATATATACAATGATACTATATTTTAAAAAGAGTTTTTATTCTTATATTTGTATAAAATGTTTTATGTTTTGATAAAAAATTTTATCAATATTTTGGCTATAATTAATCCAGTTATGGATGTTATCAACTTGTTACAGTTTGCAGAATATATTATTGATAGAGCTATACAGCTTTTTATCATCAACATATGTTAGAAGACTAGTGTCATTAGTAACAGCACCATTTAAGTTATTAAAAAAAAAACAGTGAAAAAGAAGCAGACTCAAAGGTGGCTTTAGAAAGCTTTGCAGCCACTCTCATGCAGGACCAGCTATTCCAAGATGGTTTAATGTATTTGTTAATGCCATCAATAGCTAAGTCAATGTAAATTACACCATTTGCACATTATCATTTTAAAACATTTTTAAATTCAATGTCAAACATTAATGAATTTGTAAGGCATATCTTCAGATTATAAAGCCATGATGGCATTCATGAAAGGTATTTCTAAATGCAGCTGATAGTTTATTGCACACTTAATTTAATAATTTTAGCCAGAGCCTTTAAATTATGAAATGGTCAATAGTCCCTAGCATTATTAAGAATGCCCTTTTTAAACAGAGGTGTTATATGGGTCATTTTTAGATTTTTAGGAAACACTATTGCTAAGGGAGATATTTATGAGTTGTAATAAGTGTGGAAGCACAGTTACAAAAGCTTTTCTTCCAGGACATAGGAAGATTATCCAGATACTGCTGTTAGCTAAGGGAAAGTGATTGATGGCATTTAAAAGTAAATCAGAGCTAACTTTGAAGTTGGTAACAAGAATTTTCAGAGAGGTCTGTATTTGATAGGCTAACACCATAATCATAAAGTTGATTACATCAGTTTACAGAGTCTCTAAGCAGTGGTACTTGATAAGTCAACTAATCCTAGTCTTTGGTGATCCCTTTCCAGTATCTCCAGGGCTTATGGTCAGAGTTAGGAAGAGCATACCCTTCTGGATATTACTGAGATAGTGTGTGTGTGTGTGTGTGTGTGTGTGTGTGTGTGTGTGTGTGTGTGTGTGTGTGTGTGTGTGTGTGTGTGTGTGTTCTTTCTTGGCTAGAAACTTCAGTGTCTTCCTCTGTTCTGAAAATCCTGCTCAACCCATTCAAGGCTTTATACACCTCAGTCAGATCACCTTGCAGGAGCCTACTCTCCAGACACTGCAATTTGCAGAACTAAAGCCTTTCTTGGTAAGACCACCCTTTCTTTCTCTTCACCAATCTTGTTTCCCTTCTGTGTACTTGCTCAAGCAACTCTACATCCTTCCTAAAATGAGGCCTCCAGACCTGTACACAGTACTCAAGGCATGGCCTGACCATTGCCTTATACAAAGGGATAATCACTTCCTTTTCCCTACTAGCAAAATTCCTGTATATCATTGACAACACACACCCGATGACCTCCTCTGACACCCTGTCTGCACTGCTCAGAAAACTCCATATCTGACTGCACAATTACTCCAAGGTCTTTTTCATTTTCTATCACCCTAAGTGTAAAACCACAGAGTTGGTATGTTTCTCTGGGGTTACTTCTACCCATATGCAGTACTTTACATTTGTCGATGTTAAACTTCAATTTCCACTTCTCAGCTCATCTGCCCAAATTTTCTAGATCTTGTTGCAGTAGCACACTGCCATTAAAAGCCCTGCCAACCTTTCTATCGTCTACAAACTTTGACATTAAGCCTGATATACCTTCATCAATATCATTGATAAATATACAAAACAACAGTGGGCCCAACATCAAACCCTGGGGAATTCCACTAGTAACATTAGTCCACGAAGAGCAGCATCCATTGATTACCACTCTGTCTTCTCCCACTCAGCCACCCTTTTATCCATTGTAGCAACTTACCCTTAATACTATATTGCTCCAATTTGTACAGTGGTCTTCCATGCACAACAGTATCAAAAGCTTTCATATATTTATTACCCATGCTGTGTCTGAATTATTACTGCAGTCTTGTCTAGATAATCCTGCAATGCATCTTTAATCAGTAATACCATATCCCCGGAACAGAAGTTAAACTAACTGGTCTGTAATTACTCGTGTCACCCTTAGATCCTCCTTTGTGAAATGGAGATACATTTGCACATCTCCAGGTTTATATGATTCTGAGAGGGATTTGTAAAATGAATGAAGGTGTAATTATCACTGTTATAAAGAATTCCAAAACTAGGGACCATAAATAAAAATTACAGGGGTTGAAGTTTAGGTTAGATTATAGGAAGTTTTCTTTTAGCCAGCAAGTCATTGATTGTTGGAACAAGTTTCATTCAGAGGTAGTTGAGGCTGACAGTTTAAAGAAATTCAAAGGTCAACTAGATAGTTACCTGTGTGAGGAGGGAAGCATATAATTTGTATTTTCTTATCTACTTGTTTTTTTTTTGCTTTCTTGCACTATATGGCAAATACTATTAGCATTAGTAGAGGCATATGATGCAAGAAAGCAAGCTTATGCAGCATCAGCAAAAAAAAAAAAAAAAAAAAAAACACGTGCCCATTTCACCCTTCCGTTCGTTCCAAGTAACTGTCCAGCTCAGCCTTAAATTTATTTAGGCTATCAACTTCCACAACAATGGATGGAAATCTGTTCCACCAACCAACCAACAACCCGCTGGCTAAAGGCAATCTTCCGCACATCTATCCGACATCTGTCTTTCCTCAATTTGAATCAGCATTGGGCATGCTCAAACCATTCAAGGCTTTATACACCTCAATCAGATCAGCTCGCAGGTGCCTAGTCTCCAGACACTGTAATTTGCAAAATTTAAGCCTTTCTTCGTAAGAGCAACCCTTTGTTCCATTCCATAATCTTGTCGTCCTTCTCTCTACTCGTTCCAACAGCTCCACATCCTTCTTAAAATGAGGCCTCCAGACGTGTCTACAGTAATCAACCATTGCCTTATATATAAGGGGATAATCACCTCCTTATCCCTGCTAGAAATATTCCTGTATATCATTGACAAGACACTATGCGCTACTCTTGCAGACTGTCTGCACCACTCAGAAAACTTCATATCTGCCTGAAAAATTACCCCCAGGTCCTTTTCGTTCTCTACCACTGTCAGTGTAGTACCACAGAGTTGATACGTCACTCTGGGATTAGCATTAGTAGAGGCATTTGATGCAAGAAAGCAAGCTTATGCAGCATCAGCCAAAAAAAAAAAAAAAAAAAAAAACCCACTTCACCCCTCTGTTCGTTCAAAATACCTGTCCAGCTGAGCCTTAAACTTATTTAGGCTATCAACCTCCACTACAAGGGATGGAAGTCTGTTCCACCAACCAACCACCCGCTGGCTAAAGGCAAATTTCTGCACGTCTATCCTGCATCTGTCTTTCCTCAATTTGAATTTATGCCCTCTCAGGTGATTATTCTGAGCTAGAGGAAGAATCCCATCAGCATTGAGCATGCTCAAACCATTCAAGGCTTTATACACCTCTATCAGATCACCTCACTGGTGCCTAGTCTCCAGACACTGTAATTTGCAAAAATTAAGCCTTTCTTCGTAAGAGCACCCCTTTGTTCCATTCACTAATCTTGTTGCCCTTCTCTGTACTCGTTCCAGCAGCTCTACATCCTTCTTGAAATGAGGCCTCCAGACCTGTACACAGTACTCTAGGTGTGGCCTGACCATTGCCTTATACAAGGAAATAATCATCTCCTTATCCCTGCTGGAAAAATTCCTGTATATCATTGACAATACACCATGAGCTACTCTTGCAGCCCGTCTGCACTGCTCAGAGAACTTCATATCTGCCTGCACAACCACCCCCAAGTCCCTTTCATTCTCTACCACTGTCAGTGTAGTACCACAGAGTTGATACGTTGCTCTGGGGTTGCTGTTTCCCATGTGTAGTACTTTACATTTGTCAATGTTAAACTTCATTTGCCACCTCTCAGCCCATCTGCTCAACCTTTCCAGATCCTGTTGCAGCAGCATAGTGGCAGTAGTGTCCTTGACAACCCTGCCAACCTTTGTATCGTCTGCAAACTTGGACATTAAGCTTGATATACCATCATCAATATCTTTTATAAATACAGAAAACAATAATGGACCCAACACTGAGCCCTGAGGGACTCCACTAATAACATTAGTCCACGATGAGCAGTGTCCATTGATTACCACTCTGTCTTCTCCCCCTCAACCACCCCTTTATCCATAGCAGCAATTTGCCTCCAATGTCACACTGCTCCAATTTGTGTAGCAGTCTTCCATGTGCAACAGTATCAAAAGCCTTTCTAAGATCCAAGTATATAATATCAAAGTTATTCCCTGCATCCAGTTCTTTTGTGACTGCATCATAGTATCCAATCAAATTGGTCAGGCAAGACTTCCCCTTAACAAAGCCATGCTGTGTCTGAGCTATAACTGAAGTCTTGTCTAAATGATCCTGCAGTGCTTCTTTAACCAGTGCCTCCATTAATTTTCCTGGAACAGAAGTTAAGCTCACAGGTCTATAATTACTTGTGTCAGCCTTTGATCCTCCTTTGTGAACTGGGGTCACATTTGCACATTTCCAGTCTATGGGTACCTCCCCTAAGTCCAAGGAAGCTCTCATAATTATGGCTAAGGGTTTGCTTACTTCCTTTGCTGCCTCCTTTAATATAACCGGATAGATCCCATCCACCCCAGGTGCCTTTCTTGTGTTTATCTTCAACAATTTCTCCTCCACTTTACTCCCAGTTATTTCAAGATTCTGTAGCTTACTGCTAGAGTTGAATACACCTCTGGCATTCCCCTCGCTGAATAACTCCTCATGTGTGAATGTCGATGCAAAATATTCATTTAGTTTGTTAGCTACCTGAGCAGGATCATCAACAGTTGACCCATCAATATCAAGTGGACCAATCTGATTCATCCCCTTCCTTCTAGAGTTTACATAAGTAAAGAACTCTTTGCTGTTTTTCTTTGCATCCCTTGCCAAGGATTTCTCGTAATCTGCCTTCGCCTGCCTAACCTCCTTTGTAACTTGGTTGCATATCAACTTGTATCTATCATAGGCTTCTGTGTCATGTGTTAATTTGTAAGTATCCCATGCATTTTTCTTCTCTGCCATATGCCTCATTAGTTCATCTGACATCCATTTTGGCCTAAATTTGCCTTTAGCCAGCGGGTGGTTGGTAGGTGGAACAGACTTCCATCCCTTGTCGTGGAAGTTGATAGCCTAAATAAGTTTAAGGCTCAGCTGGACAGGTATTTCGAACGAACAGAGGGGTGAAGTGGAAGTGGTTATTTTTATTTATTTATGTTACTTTTTTTTTTTTTATTTTGGCTGATGCTGCACAAGCTTGCTTTCTTGCATCATATGCCTCTACTAATGCTAAATGCTAAAAAATGCTAAAAATGAGCGGTGTCCATTGATTACAACTCTGTCTTCTCCCACTCAACCACCCCTTTATCCATAGCAGCAATTTGCCTCCAATGCCACACTGCTCCAATATGTGCAGCAGTCTTCCATGTGCAACAGTATCAAAAGCCTTTCTAAGATCCAAATATATGTCAAAGTTATTCCCTGCATCCAGTTCCTTTGTGGCCACATCATAGTATCCAATCAAATTGGTCAGGAAAGGCTTTCCCTTAACAAAACCATGCTGTGTCCAAGCTAAAACTGAAGTCTCGTCTAGATGATCCTGCAGTGCTTCTTTAACCAATGCCTCCATTAATTTTCCTGGAACAAACGTTAAACTAACGGGTCTATAATTACTTGTGTTGCCCTTTGATCCTCCTTTGTGATTTGGGGTCAGATTTGCACATCTCCAGTCCATGGGTACCTTTCCTGAGTCGAAGGAAGTTCTCATAATTATGGCTAAGGGTCTGCTTACTTCCTTTGCTGCCTCCTTTAATATAACTGGATAGATCCCGTCCACCACGGGTGCCTTTTTTATGTTTATCTTCAACAATTTCTCCTCCACTTTCGTCTCAGTTATTATAAAATCATCCAGCTCACTGCCAGAGTTTAACTCACCACCTCATGGGTAAATGTAGATGCAAAATACCCATAGTTTGTTAGCCACCTGAGCAGGATCATCAACAGTTGAACCATCAATATCCAGTGGACCAATCTGATTCATCCCTTTGCTTCTAGAGTTTACATAGGTAAAGAACTCTGTTGTTTTTCTTTACATCCTTTGCCAAGGATTTGTCATAATCTGCCTTTGTCTGCCTAATCTCCTTTGTGACTTGGTTACAGACCAGCTTATATCTATCATTGGCTTCCATGTCACCCATTAATTAATATGTATACCATGCATTTTTCTTCTCTGCCACATGTCTCATTAGTTCATCTGACATCCATTTATGCCTAAACCTTGAACAATATTTGTTAGTTGGTATGTAAAGCCTAGTAGCTTCCAAGATAAGTTCTTTGAATGCTTTCCATTTTGAATTTGCTGTTGATAACATCATCAGTTGGTTCCACCATATAGAATTTAAATACTGTCTCAGACCGCCGTAGTCACCTTTATGAAAGCAAAAACTCTTCCCTTTACCCCTGATGGTAGTTACCTCTGAGTAAATCCCACTTCAGCACACTGTGATCACTGCCACCTAGTGGTTCCTTTATCTTCAGATTCTTAATGCATGAAGAATCACTACTGATAATCATATCAAGAGTATTACTCCCTGTAGTTGCCTCCCAAACATGCTGATGTAGAAAACAACAATCCAATAAATCCACAAAAGCCTTGCTAGTGTGTGAGTGACCAACCCACAGATTCCAGTCAATATCTGGGAAATTAAAATTTCCCCATTATAAGACTGTGATTTACTGGCCCACTCTATTTCCCTGTACAATTCCTTATTATACTCATCAGAGTCATTAGGCCTATAACACACTCCTACTGACAACACTGCACTGTCCAGCGATGTCGACTGGCTTCACTTCCTTGGATTTTATGTGTTTCTTAACTAATAGTATAACCCCTCCTCCCTTCCTATCTTGTCTATCCCTCCTGTACACATTGTACTCCCCAAATTCCAGTTCTGCATTCCTTATATCTGTGTGACACCACGTCTCTGATATCCCAACAATATCTGCCTTTGAGCAATACCTCAAATTCATCAAATTTATTTACCAAACTCCTAACATTGGCGTACATGCACCTGTTACTATTCCTAACTACCCTAACGCAACCCATGTGTTTACTTGTACCGCAATGACTCCCAGCAGGCTCTGAAATACCCTGAATCTTGTTTTCCAAGTTGCTGCTCATTCCAATAGAAGCGATGCAAGAATCACTTTCACCTCTGGCAGTGGCTACTGTTAATCTATTAGTCCTTGTATCCCCCCAAGCTAGCAGTTTTCCAATCCACCTAACACTGCCTCAATAGCATCAGCAAATATTCTTGCACCCTTTCTATTTAAGTGTATCCCATCCCTGTAGAAGCAGTCTCTTCTGTTAACAAGTACAGACCAGACTGAAAAAAATTCAACCCCTTGAGCCTTGCACAATCTTTCCAGAGCCAAATTGATTGACAAGGCTCTCATCATATACTCCCACCTACCGTATCTGGGCAGACACTTTCAAATTCAACCCTAATTCAAATCTGAATATTACTGGATCCAATTCTAAAGTAAAAGCTTTATAATCTGAACAGAATAAGGGTTTGGTATACAGGCAGTTCTCGCTTTACAAGTTCCCGGGTTTACAAGTTTTTTTTCCCAAGTATCAACAAAATCGAAAATATGAACATTAATTGCAAAAAACGAATGTTAAACATTCATAAATACTTCATTCCAAACCACATGCATAGCTATACAATACAGTGTACCCCGCTTTATGATATTAATCAGTTCAAGAGACACCATCATATCGTTAAAATACTGTAATGTGAACCCAATAACACATTGTTTTTTGGTAATTCGTTTCAAGATCTCGGAAGTTGAAATTTTTGCTGTATAACTAAGTTATTTATCTCTCTAAAATGTCATTTTTAAGGTCATGAGCGTGACCTTTAGGCCATATAAAAGTTCGTGAGCATGGTTTGTAAATTGTATTAGTTACCAATTCAAATCATTAAAATGCACTACACTTTTCATCGTTATCATATGTTCCGTTATAAGAATCAATTTTGAACGGCTTTGTGATATTTTTCTAAAGCACATTTCTGAGGTCATGACCATAAAACAATAAAAACAATTTGCACTTTCCGGTTTAATGGGCTTTTCTGTTAGTGCAATCGATTATAAATGGGTAGTAAATTCCATACTATTTATTGCATTTGAGAAAATATCGATAGCTGGAATTGTGTGGTTTTTTTACGTTATTATGGTGAAATGTGTTTCCCCTTTACGGAAATCTTCAATCATATAAAAAATATAAATAAATTTTCAGAATCTTCTCTTCATTCCTTTTTTTAAGCTTTGTAAACTTGTTACTTCATGCGAATCGTGTTAATTGTAATTTGTGTGTGCTGTTAAAAAATGCTTATGCATGCAATCATGAAATTTATAATTAAAAGAGAAGATTATCTTGGAAACAAATGCCTCTTGAAACATTTCTGAAGAAGACAACTCCTTGTGCAACAAACCAATGAGTGCCGAGCGAATAATGAGTGATCAACGAGTGTAGTCGTAGTAGTGGCACATGATGCAAGAAAGCAAGTGTAGGAGCTTATGCAGCATCAGCCAAAAAAAAAAAAAAAAAAAAATCACACCATTCCCTCCAAATGCCTGTCCAGTTCCTCCTTAAATTTATTTAACCTATCAACTTCCACAACGACAGATGGAAGTTTGTTCCAGCAATTAACCACCCGCTGGCTAAAGGAAAGTTTCCGCACATCTATTCTACATCTGTCCTTTCTTAATTTGAATTTATGTCCCCGTAGGTTCGTAATCTGAACAAGTGGAAGGATTCCATCAGAATTCAGCGTACTCAACCCATTCAAGGCCTTATAGACCTCAATCAGATCACCGCGCAGGTGCCTAGTCTCCAGCCACTGCAATTTGCAGAACTTAAGCCTCTCTTGGTAAGAGAATCCCTTCATTCCCCTCACCAATCGTGTTGCTCTTCTCTGTACACGCTCAAGCAAATCTACATCCTTCCTAAAATGAGGCCTCCAGACCTGTACGCAGTACTCAAGGCGTGGCCTGACCATTGCCTTATACAGAGGGACAATCACCTCCTTTTCCCTGCTAGAAAAATTCCTATATATCATTGACAAAACCCCATGACCTGCCCTAGCAGCCTGTCTGCATTGCTCAGAAAACTTCATATCTGACTGCACAATTACTCCCAGGTCTTTTTCATTTTCTACCACCTTAAGTGTAGTACCACATAGTTGGTACGTTCCTCTGGGGTTACTTCTACCCATATGCAGTACTTTGCATTTGTCAAGGTTGAACTTCAGTTGCCACTTCTTAGCCCATCTGCCCAAATTATCTAGATCCTGTTGCAGTAGCACACTGCCATTACTGTCATTAACAACCCTGCCAACCTTTGTATCATCTGAAAACTTCGACATTAAGCCTGATATACCTTCATCAATATCATTGATAAATACACAAAACAACAGTGGACCCAACACCGAACCCTGTGGGACTCCACTAATAACATTAGTCCACGAAGAGCAGCACCCACTGATTACCACCCTCTGTCTTCTCCCACTTAACCATCCTTTTATCCATTGTAGCAACTTACCCTTAATACCATTCTGCTCCAATTTGTACAGTAGTCTTCCATGCGCAACAGTGTCAAAAGCTTTCCTGAAATCCAAGTATATGATATCAAAATTATTTTTTGCATCCAGTTCCTTTGTGACCACATCATAATAACCAATCAAATTTGTCAGACAAGACTTTCCCTTAACAAACCCATGCTGTGTTTGAATTATTGCTGCAGTCTTGTCTAGATGATCCTGCAATGCATCTTTAACCAGTGACTCCATTATTTTACCCGGAACAGAAGTTAAACTAACTGGTCTGTAATTACTCGTGTCACCCTTCGATCCACCTTTGTGAATTGGGGACACATTTGCACATCTCCAGTCCGTGGGAACCTCCCCTGAGTCCAAGGATGCTCTCATAATTATGGCTAAGGGTTTGCTTAGTTGCTTTGCCGCCTCCTTTAAAATAACTGGATAGATCCCATCCACCCCAGGTGCCTTTCTTATGTTTAACTTCAACAATTTCTCCTCCACTTTGCTCTCAGTTATTACAATATCATTAAGCACACTGCTACAATTTGATAACCTTCTTCCATTTTCAAACTGTAATAATTCCTCACGTGTGAATGTAGATGCAAAATACTCATTCAGTTTGTTTGCTATTTGAGCAGGATTATCAACAGTCGAACCATCGATGTCAAGTGGACCAATCATATTCATCCCCTTCCTTTTAGAGTTTATATAAGTAAAGAAATCCTTGCTGTTTTTCTTAGCATCTTTTGCCAAAGATTTCTCGTAATCCGCCTTCGCCTGCCGAACCTCCTTTGTGACCTGATTACAGACTAGCTTATATCTGCCACAGGCTTCTGCGTCACCTGATAATTTATATGCATCCCATGCATTTTTCTTCTCTGTCACGAGTCTCATTAGTTCATTTGATAACCATTTTTTTTTTTTTTTTTTTTTTTTTATGAGAACCCCAAACACGAGAAGTATTAGAACCTATAGTACTTAGTACCGTGCTTGGGTTGGAGGTTGAGAAGAAGAAAGAAGATATTTGTTGATATTGGACTTGAACTTCTGTAGATTGTAGTTTTCAGGAAATACGTATGAAGGAAGGTTGTTCCAGAAAACGGCAGTTGAGTGAATAAATGAGGAAGATGAAAAGTTGGTTCTGTGGGTTTGAAGTTGGACAGTAAATGGATGTTGGCTGGTGGCAGCACGTGTTCGGACTGTTTTGAAAGAGAGAGCGGGAATTATAGAAGCCAATTCAGAAGAACAGTGCCCATGGAAGTATCTGTAGAAGAGGCATGCAGCAGAGACAGTACGTCTATGAGAAAGCGAGTGGAGAGACTCTGTTAGAGATGAATCATTAATTAACCTAACTGCCCTCTTCTGAATGGAATCAAGAAGCCTGAGAGAGGTTTTGGGGGCACCACCCCAGATGTGGGAACAATATTCCATGGCAGGGCGGATTTGCGATATATACAGAGCGAGCAGCTGTTTGGAAGAAAAGTAACGCCGAGAGCGAAAGAGAAAACCAAGTTTTTTAGATGCAGAGGAAGCAATATTTGTAATGTGCTTGTGCCAAGAGAGATTAGAAGTCAGGGTAATCCCCAAAAGAGATATATCATTTTGCCTAGAAATCGGAGTGTCACTAAAAATAAGCACAGGAGCAGAAGAATCCTTTTTGTGAGATATAAGAGAGTATCTTTTTGTGAGATATAAGATATAAGAGAAGGGTTGAAATCAACTAAGTTGTCCTTGCCCCACTGGAAAATTACCTGAAGATCGGCATTTAAGGAATTGGCAGAATATTTTCGAGAACTTGAAGCTGATTGAGCTGGACAAGGTTTCTCAAAATGGAAAGTTGAATGCAATGTGCTATCATCGGCAAAACTATGGATAGGATTTCCAGTCAATGGAAGAAGGTCATTGATATACAAGAGGAAAAGAGTGGGGGAAAGAACTGAACCTTGGGGGACACCGGCATTAGTGGAGAAGTTAGAAGACAGGCCTAAACCTTGAACAATATTTCTTAATCGGTATATAAAGCCTAGTAGCTTCCACGATTAATTCCTTGAATGCTTCCCACTTAGAATTTACTGTTTGTAACATCGTCAGTTGATCCCACTGTACAGAATTTAAAAACTGTCTGAGACCACTGTACTCCCCTTTACGGAAGCAAAAACCCTTTCCTTTACCCCTGACGGTAGTTATCTCATTGAGTAAATCCCACTTCAGCACACTGTGATCACTGCCACCTAGTGGTTCCTTTATCTGCAAATTCTTAATACACGAATGATCACTGCTGATAACCAGATCAAGAGTGTTACTTTCTCTGGTTGCCTCTCGAACATGCTGCTGCAGAAAACAATCATCCAATAAATCCACAAAAGTGTGACTACTGTGTGAGTGACCAACCCACAAGTTCCAGTCAATATCTGGGAAGTTAAAATCCCCCATTATAAGACATTCTGATTTACTGGCCCACTCTATTTCTCTGTATAATTGTTCATTGTACTCATTCAAGTCATTAGGCCTATAACACACTCCTACTCTTATTTTTCCTTTCGTAGTGCTTATCTCACACCAAAGTGACTCAACAGTGCACTGTTCATCTATATTAACTGGGTGCACTTCCTTTGATTTTGTTTTTCTTAATTAACAGCATAACACCCCCTCCCTTTCTGTCCTGTCTATCCTTTCTGTACACATTGTACTCCCCAAATTCCAGTTCTGCATTCCAGTTCTGCAGTGCCAACGTGTACAACTATATCACCTTTTGTGCCCTTGAAAGATGATATCCGCTCTACAACGTCATCAACCTTTGCCCCTGGCAGACATACCCTGGTCCTGTTCCACCTATCCTTTTTACAAAGCATGTTCCCCGTTTCCCTGACAATAGAGTCACCAACAACTACTAGTTCCTGTGGGACCAGCGCATTCTGCCTTAGGGGTTTCCGCTGTGTTGCGCGATGACCAAGTGCAAGCTCTGGCGTTGATGTGGGCAGCTGAGAGCCTGATGGGCCCCTCAATTTAGATCTTTCGAGGGCATCCACCCTGTACTTC
Source organism: Mastigoproctus giganteus (assembly GCF_048544385.1). Taxonomy (NCBI): domain Eukaryota; kingdom Metazoa; phylum Arthropoda; class Arachnida; order Uropygi; family Thelyphonidae; genus Mastigoproctus; species Mastigoproctus giganteus. The sequence continues at coordinate 237,241,436 of NC_143579.1, read as the reverse complement.
AAACTCTCATATAGGCCCATAACAACGCTGAGTTGTCGCCTGATTTCCTTACACTCCTTACATCACGCACACACAAAGACATCCCCCATGGCAATATCATGTTCCGTTCCAGATAGTTCGGCAAACATTTCACAAGTTGCACATTTTTTTAGGCTGTGATGCATTGGAGAATTGCCCCCCTCAGTTCTCCTGAGTCACAGCACTCCTGCCACTTTGTGCCCGTTGCTTTGCTGCTCTAGTCTGGGGCATGGTAGTTTAAATTAATAAAATCAATAAATTAAATGTCAATAGTATTTGAATAGAAACTATTAAATAGAAACAGTGAAGCGTATTACTATATAATTATGCGTTAGAGCTACCTAGCTACCTCAATTAAAAAATTTGAATTCCCTACCACTATATACAAAAAACAATGGCTACAAAAATGGAACGAAATAACGGTTTTACCTATCGTAAGTAAAATCCACAAAAACTCTTTATCTAAATTAAAAATAAAAAATAACCAGCGTAACTATAACTATATGACTACGTATTAAGTACAATATAAAATAACAATCATGTAAATAAAAGGCAAACACTTATCGTTTTTACGGAGCCTGTAACTGACAGCTGTAACTTTTAAAGAGAGTGTGTATTTAGTCGATGATGATGAAGAATAAACATTCTTTAATATTTGTAAGTTGTAAATAATTTCTCTATTATTATAATTTGCTTGATTTTACAGGCTATGTTTTAATTTCTTTTTGATAAATCAATCACTGTTTAAACAAACTAATTAGCTAACTAATTTCATTGTTGAGAACGTAACCCCTATTTTTAACCTTATGTCTATGGGATATAAATTCCCACTTTACGAGTTTTCGCTTTATGAGTGCACGCTAGGAACCAATAAACTCGTAAAGTCAAGAGCTACCCATATTTTTTTGTAGTGTTTCTATTAGAAAATGTGATCTAAGAAGATTTTGTGAATAGGGATTTTGCATTATTACATGAGACTTAGTTTGGATAATGTAATTTTTAAAAAGCTGCAAGTGGAGATTGTGAGTAGTGATTATTGTCACTTTCTTAAGTTATTCCACTTTGCAAGTTAAAATCTTCTACCAAACAGACTTCTGCAGAAGACTTCAGCAAATTGAGTAAGCCTTCAAGTTGCTTCTCTAATACTTTGAAATCTCTTTTACATGAGGAGGTAAATTTTTTGATTATTTCCCTGAGGTTAGGGGACCATATAAGGGCAGGGGGCAAATAGGCTGGTAGACCCAAAAAAGCACTATAGATGCTAATGGTTCCATTAATAATTTCCAAACACCAAATTCTTTGTTTTAAATATTTTATGTCATTGTTGCTATGTATTTGCAATGTATAAAATCATTCATTTTGTGAGAAAATCAATACTAGTTCACAGTACAGTACTTACTAATACTACAGTAGTATGTATTTACTTTAAGGTGATTCAATTGCTGAAGGCATATTATACTATTTATACCTCATAAAAAAATATTGGACAATTGCAACACCCATACTGGAAACAGCATTCAATTATGCAACCATTATTTCTTAGGAAAGTACCATAGTAACCCACTGGATCAATCCAGCAAGTTAACATTTTGGCTTAATGCTAAAAACTATTGTTCTATGGAGATTATAGGAATCAAAGCTATTAATACAAAAATAAAAAATTGCCCCCAAATACTTAGGCTATATGCATAACCTTCAAAAAAAACTGGAAAGTTCAAAAATTCAAAATGTGCTACATCCAAGAGAAGGCTGGGGTTGAGGTTCTAGAGTATAAATAAATTTTAACTTATTTTTGTCACCGTGTTAAATTTTCTTTTCTATAATACAATTTTTATAACTAAAGAATTAAAATTTTTATCATCCCAATAAACAGGAACAGTTTCTTAGGATAGGCAAATTTCATTGCTTGAATAAAAAAGGTTAAAATAAGGAATTGGGGGGGGGGGGTCACAAGTACTTAGCTGCCGAACTAAATGCTAAGGTCTACTCTCATGCATCGGGCAGCACAGCAGGATAGAATGTGCTCATCTCACAGAACTAGCTATTGCTGGAGTAATATTTCCCATTTTCCTAAAAAGGATAGGTAAAATAGTACCAGCATATGTTGTCAGAGGCAAAGTTAATGATACTGTAGAATAACTACTTTTTATGGGCATGCCCAAAGGGTGATTTGTTATATATGTCTGTACTAGCAATATTAAGCATAGGCAATATGAAGATTTACTTCACAGACATGAGATGAGACAATATCGAGAAAAAGCCACAAGTAAGGAGTAAATATGAAAGTGTCGGGAATTTTGTCCAGTAATGATAGGAGGGAGATTATGATGAGAGCTTTATCAATCAGTTCAGCTCTGGAGATATTGTACAGTGTATACAAGGCTCACAAGGCAGAATTTTTCCCAGCATGGCCTGCAGTCATTAACATGAGAAAGTGATTTTATAGTGATGGAATACACTTAAATAGAAGTGTCACTTTGGGGATTGCAGAAATTAATAGTTTAATGTAAGCTGTAAGCAGAGAAAAACTAATTCTTTCATTGTTTCTAATTGGACATGCAGTAGCCCAAAAAGTGGGGAGGTGAAAAGCAATTATATGGATTGTGTATCAGTTACTAAGAGCACAAATAGGAACACATATACTTGCTTATATGTTAATGTCAGAAGCACAGTAAAAAATGTGAAATATGGAGTTCTGTTTACATCGTCAAATACAGGCACCACAGAACTATCAGTAAAATTGGCAATTCTGTCAGAATTGCCAATTTTACTGATAGTTCTGTGGAGATACACAATTTGAATACAATGACTTAACAGATGGGTGGGGGGTACTCTTGGTTAAAGAAGCATGGTTTTTTATTTTAATGTAGACAGCCAAGTTCTAAAGTCACACTTGTTGCCTGAAGGGTTTTATAAATATTTAAACCACAATATACTTGCCATTCATTCAAGGCTGGCAATTAGCAGGTAAAGAATAAGTTTCACCAAATTATTATTAAAATGCTTGATAATGATAATATAAAAAAATTGACACAATTCATAAAACAATGGTTTTCAACCAGTGTTCTGAGGAACCTTGGTGTGCCGTTAATAAAAACTGAAATGCACTGCATAAAACATCAAAATTATCATCCAAAAGTACAAAATATAATCACATTAAGTACAAGTACCAACCAGGAATATTTTGATCTGCAAATTTGATACTGATATCATAATCTCCAACTTCTGTTGGGATATATTCCACTGTACAAGATCCATCTCTATTGTCTCTGCAAGTCATTTTTGCTTCGGATGGGCCTTCTATGGATAAGCCTAAACCTCCACTTCCAGCACCCTTGGTCTCAACTGTGAATACATTAGTCTAAAAGAAGAAAAGTAATGAATAAATAACTTATATGATTATATCCACAATATTATATACTTTTTTCAGACCTGCCACCAAATTTTATAAATCTGAAACCAAAAATTTTGAATGACTTTTTTTTTTTTCCAAAACACATTTTAACAAGAATTATGGCATATGTTCTGGTGTAACTTAGGACTAATCATCAGGCTGGATCAATTAATACATTTAAAAACACTACAAAATAGAAAACTTAATTGCAGTACTAAACACTGATAAAATTAAATCAGTGTCACAAAACTGATCATTATTATTATAGCTTTTTTTTTTTTTTTTTTTTAAAAAAAAAAACTCTATACACGAGAGATATTAGAACCTATAGTACTTAGTACTGCGCATGGGTTGGAGACAGAAGATGAAAGAAGATATTTGTTGACATTAGACTTGAACTTCTATAAACTGTAATTTTCAGAAAATACATATGAAGGAAGGCTATTCCAGAAAAAGGCAGCTGAATGAATAAACGAGGAAGATGAAAAGTTGATCTGTGAGTTTGAAGTTGGACAGTAAATAGATGTTGGCTGGGGGCGACACATGTTTGGACATTTTCAAAAGAGAGAATAATAGAAGCCAATTCAGAAGAACAGTGCCCGTGGAAGTATCTGTAGAAAAGGCATGCAGCAGAAACAGAACGTCTATGAGACAGAGAGTAGAGAGACTCTGTTAGAGATGAATCATTAATTAGCCTAACTGCCCTCTTCTGAATGGAATCAAGAAGCCGAAGAGGTTTTGGGGGGAACCACCCCAGATGTGGGAACAATATTCCATGGTAGGGCAGATTTGCGATTTGTACAGAGTGAACAGCTGTTTGGAAGAAAAGTAATGCCGAGAGCAAAAGAGAAAACCAAGTTTTTTAGATGCAGAGGAAGCAATATTTGCAACGTGCTTGTGCCAAGAGAGATTAGAAGTCAGGGCAATCCCCAAAAGAGATATCATTTTGCCTAGAAATCGGAGTGTCCCCAAAAATAAGCATAGGAGCAGGAGAATCCTTTTTGTGAGATATAACACAAGACTGAGTTTTAGAATGATTGAAATCAATTAAGTTGTCTTTGCCACACTGGAGAATTACCTGGAGATCGGCATTTGATGAATTGATAGCAGATATTCGAGAAGTTGAAGATGATTGAGCAGGGCAAGGTTTCTCAAACTGGAAAGTGGAATGCAATGTGCTATCATCGGCAAAACTATGGATAGGATTTCCAGTCAATTGAAGAAGGTCATTAATATACAAGAGGAAAAGAGTGGGAGAAAGAACTGAACCTTGGGGGTATACCAGCATTAGTGGAGAAGTTAGAAGACAGACAGCCATCTACCATCACCCTCAGTGAGCAATCAGAGAGAAAACTGGATAACCAATTACTAAAAACAGTTGGCAAACCATAAGATGGAAGCTTGTTTAGAAGACCTTTATGCCAAACATGATCAAAAGCCTTTGAGATGTCAAGAGCAACTGCTTGTGTCTCACCGAACTTTTCCATTGAATTTGTCCATAAATGGGTAATATAAGCCAGAATATCACCAGTGGATCGACACTGTCGGAATCCATACTGGCGATCATTGATCAGATGGAAGGTTTCTAGATAGTTCAACAGTTGGCAATTAATTGATTTCTCCATTACTTTAAAAAGAGTAGAAGTAATTGCAATGGGACAATAATTGGATGGGAGGGATTTGTTACCCTTTTTTTGGAACTGGCTGGATATGAGCAAATTTCCAAGCAGAAGGAAAAACACCTTTGGAATAAAAAGTGAAAAAAGATGGCAAACAACAGGAGTAAGTTCAGGAGCACAGGTTTTGAGAACAAATGGAGAAATACCATCAAGACCTGGAACTTTCTTAGCATCAAGATTCATCAAAATCCTTCTGACATCCTATTGATGGTAGATCACAGGAGGCATTGAATGGGGTGTGCCAGGAATGGTGAGAAGTGTTTTACCAAGATCATTAATACATGAGTTGGAAGAAGATTGGATTGCTAGCAGGTCAGCTTTATCCTTGGCTGAAGTGACAATAGAACCATCTGGTTTTGACAGAGGTGGGGAAAAGATGGGAAAAGTTGTGGCCAATAAGTTTGGCAAGAGACAAGAATGCTCGTCTACCATTAGGGCAGTGGTTTTCAACTGGGGTGACGCAACATTCAAGGGCTGCCACGTAATTTGGGGTTTAAGTTACTTACACTTTTTTTTTTTTTAAATTTATATATTTATTTCATTATAAACAGGTGTACGGTATCTTTTTAATTTTGTGGTGATCTATAATTGATGTTCATTTAGTACCTCTATATAAAGAATATAATTATAATATATATAATTTGTATTGTAATTTTATTCACAGTTATATTATTGTAATAACTATCATATAACATAGTTTTTTAATATTATATATATACATGCAGAGAGAGAGAATCAGATCTAACAGTCAGAAAATTGATTAGCGGTGCCACAAAATAAAATAAATTACTTAGGGGTGCCGCTTTATAAAAAAAAAAAAAAAATGACAAAACCACTGCATTAGGGCAAGAAGCAAGTTTTCTACTCTTAGCCTGTTCAAAAACTAATTTGGACTGATTAATAACTGCTTTACAATCTTTGTGAGCTCTAGTGTAGGCAGAAAACAAAACTAAAGAATTAGAAACAAGCCAATTACGATACGCGACATTCCTTTCTTGAACATCCTTTATCTAAACCTTGAAAATCAATGTTTAGATAAAGGACGAGATTTTAAAGTGGAGTGTGGGATAAAGGATTCCATTTCTACAAGAATAATTTCACTGACGCGATCTGAACAAACGCTGACATCAGGAGTTTTGAAACAGTAATCCGACCAAGGACAAGAAGAAAAGAAATCTCGTGGGTCATCCCATTTTGCATTCTTGTAATGCCAAACAACAAGGTTAGGAATAGCTATGAGATAAAGGCTCCATTGGAGAAGAGACAATCACCAAGTTGTGATCTGAGGTGCCTAAAGGGCCACTCACTTCAACCATGTACTTAGAAGGGTTGTTTGTGAGAATAAGATCAAGGGTGTTGGCTGTATGGTTAAGATTGTCTGGAATTCTGGTAGGTAAATGAATAATCTTGCAAAGGCATTAGTAATTGTAAATGGCTCAGCATCTCGACCAGCTGGTTCTGTGTGACTAGAAAATGGAAGCCAGCTGGAATTGTGGACATTAAAATCACCAAGGAAAATTACCTCACTGTTAGGAAAGTTGGACTGGATGAAGCCAAGTTGCAAAGATAGCAAGCAAAGAGTTCCAAGTAATTAGTGGAGTTGGGAGAATGGTAGAGACAATAGATGAATCTGACAGAATGAGGTAGAGAGATTTTAAGCCAGAGATGATCAAAAAGAGGAGATTCCAAATTACCAAGTCTCTGACAGGGAATACTGGAATGGACAAGTACAATGGACAAGTACAATATGCACAAGTACAATGTTTGAGGCGAAAGGAATCATACAGCAAATAATTTGCTGTATGATTCCTGCGATGAGGTGTGGATGAATCAACTGATAACTGAGTTTCTGTCAGAAAAAGTACATTGGGGTTTGGCAGACTGTAAGTGGAAATGGACATCATTGAGATTAGAACTGAAACCGCATATATTTGCGTTTTGTTTGTTTGTTATTTGGTTTTTAGGAGCATTAGCAACTAAGGCCATATTGCTCCAGGATATGCGGTGGTCATTCCCTTTCCTTTCCGCATCCTCCGTATTTGGTGGTGACATATAGACAATTCATGGTGTATTCAACAGTAAGTAAAAGTGAGGGGGGGAGGGAATGCTGTATGAAGTAATGAAATTTTTGGATATGGCATACACATGGTAAGAATATACCCAGATCCTTGAGATAACATGGCCTCAACAATGCCCCCCCCCATCTATCAAAAAAAAAAAAAAGGCTTCCCACATCACCTGCATCCCCTCCAATATCCCATCCTCTCCCTTATCCCACTGTAGAATTACCTGTACATCAGCATTAAAGGAGCTTGTGAAAGATATTTCACAAGCTAAAGCTGCTTGTTCAGGAGAAAACAAGGTTTCTCAAAACTGGAAGATGGAATGCAGCATGCTATCATCAGTAAAACTATGGACAGGATTTCCAGTCAATGAAAGGTCATTAATATACAAGTGGAAAAGTGGAAGAAAGAACTGAACTTTGGGGAATACTAAAATTAGTCAAGAAATTAGACAGAGCCATGTATCATCACTCACAGTGAGCAGTCAGAGAGAAAACTGGATACCTAATTAGAAAAAAACATTTGGCAATCTGTAAGGTGGGAGCTTGCTTAGTTGATCTTTATGTCAAACATGCTCAAAAGCCTTGAAATTTTGAAAGCTTCTGAGCATGTTTGGTGATCATTGGTCAGACAGAAGATTCTGAGATAGTTTAGAAGTTGGCATTTAATGGACTTCTCCATTAAGAGTGCTGCTCCAATGACAGTCAAAAGGCTGAAAGATCCAGGTGAATGAAAAGATGGCCATCTGTCCAACAGGTGACAAGATGATCCCACACTAGCGGTAAAATTATACCATCTCCAATGTCCTACCTCCAAAAAGGCTTGCTGGACAATCCCATTCTGAGGAGCACCCCAATGCCTGCAAAGTTTGATCAGGAAAGCCTATGGCAATGCTACTGAACCCCCGAAATCACACTCTGGTAGTAGTTGCCAGAGTTTAGGTTAGCGCAAATCCAGAGATCCCACTTGGCAGCTAATGCTGCCAGTCAGGAAATCTTATTCTCTGTGAATGGAGAGTTCACAGAATTCCAAGTGGCAGGAGGGGGGAGTCCCCACAGAAACAGCAATCTTTTACAACAATGAAACTTTTGCTTTTCATTCATTTTACTATTCCCCCCAAAAGCTTTATAAAATCCAACCAAATGCTCCTCTAAGGTGCCTCGTTTCCAAACTATGTGGCCAAATTTTGCAAACATATCAAAAAGCTGTCTTATAGATGCCCATTTGCCGATGTCACCAAGCAGGTTACCCGTCTTTCAACCCTTTTAAGAAGCTCAATGTCTTTTTCACATGCTCCAAATATTCCACAGCAGTATTCCAAGTATTGGAGTACCCGAGTATTCCAACTCCACAGTATTCCAAGTGCAGTCTTACAATTGTATTATATGGTGGGATTATGACCTGCAGTTTCTTTAAATGAGTTTTTAAGTCTGCAATATAAGGCATACATTATTTTAAATCAGAGGTTCCCAAACTTTCTTGGTTCATGGTGCCCTTAGTGTCCCAGTAATTTTTTCAAGGCACCCCTAGGCCAAAAGAAACACCTAACGCAGGGGTTTTTGACCTTTTAATATATACCTATATAATAATTTTATTCTTTATATAGAGGTACTAAATAAAGATCAATTATAGATCACCACAAAATTAAAAAGATACGGTACAATGGATACCGTACACCTTTTTATAATGAAATAAATAGACAAATTAAAAAATAATAATAATAACTTTAAGTAACTTAAACCCAAATTACACGGCACCACAAGAATGTTGTTGCGGCATCCCGGTTGAAAACCACTGTTTTAAATAGATCAACGGACATATTGTTTAAAATAGATCTTTAATGAAGTAATGATAATGAAGTAATAAGAAAGATTTTGTTGATTTATCAATATAAGAATAGTAAGAAAAGTGATTACAAAGCTTTATATATTAAAGTTAATAACTGTACCTGCTCCACAAGTCCATTTTCAAGGCCAGGACCAAATGCTCGACACTTTTTAGGATCACATCCTTTTGTCACATTCACTTTGAATGGACTACCCGGTACAGGTAGACCATCATAGGCTATATCAATTGTATGTCGACCTTAAAAAATGAACAACATACTTAGAATGATATTTTATAAAAAAAAACTTATATAATGTTTATAATGCATAATATCTAGATTAATTCCGAAAATATCAGCAAATAAATAATAACATATACATTCAAGGAATAAAGCATAAATGCAAGATGACTCTTGTCCCAGTCATTCTGCATTCCTTGCCATTCATATACTTGAATCTAATATTAAATTTCATATTATATCTAATTCCATTAAGAATGGATAGCAATGAAGATAACTTATCCATTTAAAATTTTTTACAACAATTTCAAAATATGCTGGCAAAATCCAACCCCAGACAGAAGAGTGAGCAATTACAACCCAAGTATTAATCCTCAGCTGCCAATCAGCCACAGAAATAATTTCTCAGATTCTTCTTGAATTGTCTATGGTTAAAGCTGTGGTATACTTACCAGGAACAGCAGACTATATTGCTCTTTCCATTTGCAAGTATAATGCTAACATTTTCAGTCAGTAATTAAGTAAATGCCTGACAGCTGATCAGCAGCTTAGTTATTGATTTTATGATAAATTGGTATTTCAGGCCACATTAGGACAATGTATTAGCAGGTGCACGTTTGCAAGCCAATTTGTATACAAGTGTTAGTTGAACAATCCAAGATAACTCATAGGAAAAATCCTATACCCTCTGTCTAAGAATGAGGGAGTAGGGTTTTATAAACCCAGCTAACTCTGATTCGAACTGAAGAAGCCTTTGAGAATTCCTCCAGTCTCAGAACAGGATTCAAACCAAACCTCTCCAAATGAGTGACAAGTAATAACAGTCATAACTAAGAGTCATAACTGAAATAATCAATTATGGCATTTCATAATTGATTATATTCGCATTAGGCAATTACTATATTGACAAGGAGGAGGGGTAAAAATGACAGTGGTGGGATTCAGCCTGATGTTACCAAAACTGAAGGCAAAGTGCTGTTAACATTTGGGCAATAGTTATATATACAGGTGTCACAAAAGTCTGTACTCAATAGGGGATATTATGTTATTATTGATATCATTAATAAATATTATGATTATTATATTTTAATTTTATTTTGTAGATATTAAAAAATGAGTTACTATACACAACAAGAGAAGGTAGAACTGATGCTCTTAAACGTAACAGACAAAGAGCCAAAGGGAAGTGTATGAGATATTTCCCCCCAAAGGCATCCTGATAAAAACAAACCCTGTCAGCATCTTGTTGAAGAACTACCTGACTGTTTAATGATGACTGGTAGTGATTTTGACAAGCCTCAGACATCCACAGGTGATGAAACCTCTGCTATTACTCTTGAAAACATTAACAGGAGTCCCCAAAAATCTTTGAGGAAACTTAGCCAGGAAGTTTGTATTAGCCAAACATCTGCTGCAAGGGTTTTGAAGCAAAACAAATTCCATTCTTACATAGTACAATTGCTTCAAGAATTACATGGAGATGACACAGATGGATGGAATTCTGTGAGTGGGCATTACACACATTACATGTGCACCCCACTTTGATATTAGATGCTATGTTCAGTGATAAGGTCTGCTTTTACTTGAATGGTTCTGTTAATCAGCATAATTGTCAATATTGGAATGATACCAACTCCAATTGGGTGGTTGAAGGCCACTCACAAACTAATCCTAAGATTGTAGTTTGGTGTACCATCCATGATCGCAAGTTGGTGGGACCTTACTTTTTTGGGGGGGATTGTTACAGGTGAAAATTACTTGCACATGCTCAAACAAGCTTTAAACCCCTATGTTGATGACTTTCCTCTAAAAGAACACAGATGCTTCTTCTTCTTCTTTCAACAAGATAAGCACTACCACACTTTGACAGTAATGTCTGGACATGGTTATCCAACTTGTTACCTGGATGGGGGAATTGGGCAGCATGGCACAATCGAATGTCACACTCACAGTCCATATCTTATACTATTAAACTATATCCTGTGGGGATCATTTAAAATCAGTAGTGTACACTTCCAGACCACATACTCTGGACAGTTTATAACAAGAAATTATAAACGAATGTAGAAAAATCAATGACAATGTACTGCACCGAACAATCACCAATCTACGAAAGTGGATAGATCTATGTATAAATGTACAAGGAGCTCATTTTGAGCATCTCAATAATCAATGCGATTAAAATGTATTTTATGTTTTCCCACAAGTATCGACTTTTATGATAGCCTATATATAATGCCATAATAATTATTATGGCATTATAATCCACATAACTGAATATTTAAATTTTTGAAATAATAAATTATTAATCATTCAATTATGCCCAACACTATTGACAAGTGGTAAAAACTTTACAGTATACAGTAATGTTCTTGTTGATATTCTAGCATGACCACTAGGTCAGAAGAGTTTAACAATTAACTATTTTGGCAATAAATACAATCACTAACCACATTTAGCAATTACATGAGATTGAATTACAGTCTATTCAAACACATGTACATGTACATTAGTGCATTCTCATACTTGACCACTTGGCCACATTGGGCCTAATGGAGGACAGAAACTTTACAAAACGATTACATACTTTGCATTTGATCAGTAGGAGTTTATTACTGGTTTGTATATACCATACTTGATACCAATTAGTTCAACATGCTACTAGTTTTTTGCAATAAATACAGGGAACTGAAAAGTGCTAGAGAAGTATGACTTCTCTAGCACTTCTGCCACACAGTCTGCAAGTTCATTCCCTGGAATTCCAACATGACCTGGTACCTAGCAAAAGATGCCCATTTGATTGCATGTCTAGAAATGACATCTTTAATCAGATTTTCTTCAGAATAGGATGAGAGGAAGAGAAACTGGATTGAATGGAAGTAGCAGCACTTAAGGGGTCAGTATACAGGAACACCTCACATAGTGCAAAAAATGTAGGCGCCTCCGTAGCCAGGTGGGAAGGAGCAACAGTGCGTAGCACACGCTTCTTGATTAGACCGGGGTTCGAGCCCGTCACCACCAAATACGGAGGATGCGGAAAGGTCAGGGAATGACCACCGCATATCCCGGAGCAATATGGCCTTAGTTGCTAATGCTCCTAAAAACCAAATAACAAACAAACAAGCAAAAAATGTGTTAGAAAAAAAACTACCGCACTGACTGAATCAGCACTAAAAAGGAATACTTTTGATGAGAAAAATAATGTGGGTATTTATATCAGAAATAATTATGCATGATTAGTTAGAAAAATAATAAATATAAATAGTAATGTGGTAGATTAAGAGTGAAATTAATTGATAATCAATTGCAGTTGCAGATTATAAACCTCACTATAGTGAATCCCGTACTGATTGAAGGCACACTGTGTGAGATACTGCTATACAGAGCTTGTATATTATGTGGTACACAACTAATTTGATTACATACAGTTTGCAGCATAGATACTGCATCCTGTGGGAAGTGATATAGCCAATAAGAAAGTGGAAAAAACAGCCACAGCTATATTTGTTTTTACCATAAATATAGATATAAAAATGTCACACATCCATTCCCTCTAAACGTTTGTCCAGTTCCTCCTTGAATTTATTTAAGCTTATCAACTTCCAGAACGACAGATAGAAGTTAGTTCCAGCAATCAACTACCCGCTGGCTAAAGGCAAATTTCCACACATCTATTCTATAACTGTTTTTCCTCGATTTGAATTTATGCCCCCCTCCCCAAGGTTGGTAATCTGAACAAGAGGAAGAATCCCATCAGAATTGAGCCTGCTCAACCCATTCAAAGCCTTATACATCTCAATCAGATCACCTCACAGATGTAAAGTATCCAGCAGCTGCAATTTGCAGAACTTAAGCCTTTCTTGGTAAGAGGACCCCTTTGTTCCCCTCACCAATTTTGTTGCACTTGTAGCCGTAGGCAGAGGTGAAGGTGATTTTTGCACAACGTCTATTAGAATAAGTAGCGACCTGGAGCAAGGGGTGCTGGGGGTTTCAGGGATGGATGGCAGTCATCCTGAAATAGGTGGGTATATGGGATGTGTTAGGGTAACTAGGAATAGGGGCATGTATACTAATGCTAGAAGTATAGTAAATAAATTTGATGAATTTGAAGTGTTGGTCAAGACATCAAAGGTGGATGTCACACAGATATAAGGAATGCAAAACTGGAATTTGGGGAGTACAATGTGTACAGAAAGGATAGACAGGATAGAGAGGGAGGAGGAGGTGTTATGCTGTTAATTAAGAAAAACATAAAATCAAAAGAAGTGCACCCAGTTGATATAGATGAACAGTGCACTGTTGAGTCAGTTTGGTGTGACATAAGCACTGCCTTGAGGTCCTTGAGGTTGTCACAGACATTCTCTCAGATATGCCAGACAAGCTGTACTTGCTACCTGGGAGTCTAAAACACTGATGGAACTGATATTCGGGTGACACTCAAGTCAAGTGGACACAATTTCGGCGAAGTCCGGACGGTCTGTGACACCCAAATCCTCTGCTTGCACCTTCATGATGGGTGGACTGTTAGTACTCCTGGGTATAACCTCCATGCACAAGTACATGGTGGGTGACCACCCAGGTGTGAAACAACATAAGCAAGGGTCGAGGTGTGGCGCCCACACCACATGGAGGAACGCTGCCCCTCTATGTTACCAGGCAGTACTAGGTGGTAGATGACTCTCATCAACCGGTGAAATATCACCACTTTGCTTATCGGAGGCTTGAAGTGGTGGAACCCATGTTTAGTCTCTAGAGCTAAGTTCCAGTCAACCCTTCCCTATCTCTTCCATCATGCAGTATGATTGATGACTTTTGAGGTTATGATGAACGTCGTGGCGAGATCCAATATTCCTTACATTTCGAGGGTAGAGCTCTAAAACGGTGTTCGCAGGCCGGCCGCTAGTTAGTACACCGGACTGAACCTATTGGTAACTCTCTAGGAAGCTTCCGGATCAGTTAGTGTATAATCTTGCTACCTCTACGCTGCCAGATAGTGACTGGAGGGAGTCCGAGTAGTGTGTATGCGGAGAGCATTGTCGAGGCCACGTTATGTCAAGGATCTGGGTATATTCTTACCACATGTACACCATATCCAAAAATTTCATTACTTCATACAGCATGTCCCACCTACTTTTTCTTACTATTGAATACACCATGAATTGTCAAACTAATAGAGCAAGCTTATCTGCAAAAAAATCTAAACCTCCCAAGGACTTCCTAATTCATTTCACAAATATACGTGGTCTCAATTCTAATCTCAACGATGTCCATTTCCACTTGCAGTCTGCCAAACCCCATGTACTTTTTCTGACAGAATCTCAGTTATCGGTTGATTCATCTACTGCTCATCTCAGATGCCCAAATTATTCGCTGTATGATTCCTTTCGCCTCGAAGGTGGTACTTGTGCATAGTTCCGTTCTGATATTCCCTGTCAGAGACTTGGCAATTTAGAGTCTCCTCTCTTTGATCTTCTCTGGCTTAAAATCTCTCTACCTCATTGTATCAAATTCATCTGTTGTCTCTACCATTCTCTCAACTCCACTAATCACTTGGAGCTCTTTGACTTCCTCTCTTTGCAACTTGACTTTCTCCAGTCCAACTTTCCTAACAGTGAAGTAATTTTCCTTGGGTTCACAACTCCAGCTGGCTTCCGATTTCTAGTCACACCGACCCAGCAGGTCAAGATGCTGAGGCTTTTGCAATTACTAATGACCTAGCACAGATTGTTCATTTACCTACAAGAATACCGGACAATCCTAATCATACAGCCAATACGCTTGATCTTTTTCTCACAAACAACCCTTCTAAGTACACGGTTGAAGTGAGAGATCCTTTAGGCACTTCAGATCACAACTTGGTGATTGTCTCTTCTCCAAGGGAACCTTTATCTCATGGCTATTCCCAACCACGTGTTGTTTGGCATTACAAGAATGCAAAATGGGATGACCTGCGAGACTTCTTTTCCTTGGTCGGATTACCGTTTCAAAACTTCTGATGTCAACGTTTGCTCAGATCGTGTCAGTGAAATGATTCTTGCAGGAATGGAATCTTTTATCCCACACTCCACTTTAAAATCTCATTCTTTATCTAAACCTTGGTTTTCCAATAAATGTGCTAAGGCTGTCCAAGAGAAGAATGTTGCATATAGTAATTGGCTTGTTTCTAATTCTTCAGTTTCATTTTCTGCCTACACCAAAACTCGCAACAGTCGTAAAGCAGTTATTAATCAGTCCAAACTAGAGTTTGAACAGGCTAAGAGTAGAAAACTTGCTTCTTGCCCTAATGGTAGTCGAGCATTCTGGTCTTCTGCCAAAGCTATTGGCCGCAACTTTTGTCCATCTTTGCTCCCACCTCTGTCCAAACCAGATGGTTCTGTTGCCACTTCAGCCAAGGATAAAGCTGACCTGCTAGCATCCCATTTTTCATCCAGCTCATGTATTACTGATCTTGGTAAAACACCTCCCACCATTCCTAACATGCTCCATTCAATGCCTCCTGTGGTCTTCCGTCAAAAGGATATCAGAAGGATTTTGATGAATCTTGATGCTAAGAAAGCTCCAGGTCCTGATGGTATTTCTCCACTTGTTCTCAAAACCTGTGCTCCTGAACTTACTCCTATTCTTTGCCGCCTTTTTTCACTTTCTTATTCCAAAGGTGTTTTTCCTTCTGCTTGGAAATTTGCTCATATCCAGCCAGTTCCTAAAAAGGGTGACAAATCCCTCCCATCTAATTATCGTCCCATTGCAATTACTTCTACTCTTTCTAAAGTAATGGAGAAATCAATTAACCGCCAACTCTTATACTACCTAGAAACCTTCCGTCTGATCAACGATCACCAGTATGGATTCCGTCAGTATCGATCCACTGGAGATATTCTGGTTTATGTTACCCATTTATGGACTAATTCAATGGAAAGGTTCGGTGAAACACAAGTAGTTGCTCTTGACATCTCAAAGGCTTTTGATCGTGTTTGGCATAAAGGTCTTCTAAACAAGCTTCCATCTTATGGTTTGCTAACTGTTTTTAGTAATTGGTTATCCAGTTTTCTCTCTGATCGCTCACTGAGGGTGATGGTAGATGGCTCTGTCTTCTAACTTCTCCACTAATGCCGGTGTCCCCCAAGGTTCAGTTCTTTCCCCCACTCTTTTCCTCTTGTATATCAATGACCTTCTTCCATTGACTGGTAATCCTATCCATAATTTTGCCAATGATAGCACATTGCATTCAACTTTCCATTTTGAGAAACTTTGTCCTGCTCAATCAGCTTCAACTTCTCGAAAATCTGCTACCAATTCCTTAAATGCCGATCTTCAGGTAATTGTCCAGTGAGGCAAAGACAACTTAGTTGATTTCAACCCTTCTAAAACTCAGTCTTGTCTTATATCTCGCAAAAAGGATTCTTCTACTCCTATGCTTATCTTTAGTGACACTCCGATTTCTAGGCAAAATGATATATCTCTTTTGGGGATTACCCTGACTTCTAATCTCTCTTGGCACAAGCACATTACAAATATTGCTTCCTCTGCATCTAAAAAACTTGGTTTTCTCTTTCGCTCTCGGCGTTACTTTTCTTCCAAACAGCTGCTCACTCTGTATAAATCGCAAATTCGCTCTCCCATGGAATATTGTTCCCACATCTGGGGTGGTGCCCCCAAAACCTCTTTCAGGCTTCTTGATTCCATTCAGAAGAGGGCAGTTAGGTTAATTAATGATTCATCTCTAACAGAGTCTCTCCACTCGCTTTCTCATAGACGCACTGTTTCTGCTGCATGCCTCTTCTACAGATACTTCCATGGGCACTGTTCTTCTGAATTGGCTTCTATAATTCCTGCTCTCTCTTTCAAAACAGTCCGAACACGTGCCGTCACCAGCCAACATCCATTTACTGTCCAACTTCAAACCCACAGAACCAACTTTTCATCTTCATCATTTATTCATTCAACTGCCATTTTCTGGAACAACCTTCCTTCATACGTATTTCCTGAAAATTACAATCTACAGAAGTTCACGTCCAATGTCAACAAATATCTTCTTTCGTCTTCTTAACCTCAAACCCAAGCATGGTACTAAGTACTATAGGTTCTAATACTTGTCGTGTTTGGGGTTCACATAAAAAAAAAAAAAAAAAAAAAACTGCGAAAGCAAAAATAAAGAGTAGGAGTGTGTTATAGGCCTAATGACTCGAATGAGTACAATGAACAATTGTACAGAGAAATAGAGTGGGCTAGTATATCAGAATGTCTTATAATGGGGGATTTTAACTTCCCAGATATTGACTGGAACTTGTGGGCTGGTCACTCACACACTAGTCAGACTTTTGTGAATTTATTGGATGATTGTTTTCTGTAGCAGTATCTTCAAGAGGCAACCAGAGAGAATAATACTCTTGATCTGGTTATCAGCAGTGATCATTCATGTATTAAGAATTTGCAGATAAAGGAACCACTAGGTAGCAGTGATCACAGTGTACTGATATGGGATTTACTTAAAGATTTAATTATATAATATCGGTGTAAATATGCTACAATCGTAGCTCAAATCTATGGGTTAACTATGGTGTATTTACACCAATATTATATAGTTGATTATCAAAACCCATAAGGATTATGCCTAGTGCATTTAATTTTCCAAATACATTACCACCACACCCTTCTGGCATCTCTCAATGTGGATATAACTTCGCAACTGAGATGGCTTGTTGTATTACCTACCCGCCCACTGATGACAAAGCCAAAAAGCTTCGAAACGATTGTCTGGGTGGTGGTACGCTGAAAATAAATAACAGTAGTCTTCTCTACTAGAGAAGCGTTATTTATTTGAAGTAATTCAATAGTAGCTATCTTGTTGTGAAGGCAACCACATTATGAGATACAATTAAAACGATGAATTCTACGCTACAATCATAGCTCAAATCTATGGGTTAACTATGGTGTATTTACACCGATATTATATAGTTAATTATCAAAACCCATAAAGATTATGTCTAGTGCATTTAATTTTCCAAATTAAAGATTTAATTACCATCATGGGTAAAGGAAAGGGTTTTTGCTTCCATAAAGGTGAGTACAGTGGTCTCAGAAAGTTTTTAAATTCTGTACAGTGGGATCAACTGACGTTACCAACAGTAAATTCTAAGTGGGAAGCATTCAAGGAATTAATCATGGATGCTACTAAAAGTTTCATACCAATTAAGAAATATTGTTCAAGGTTTAGGACTAAATGGTTATCTAATGAACTAATGAGACTCTTAACAGGGAAGAAAAATGCATGGGATGCATATAAATTATCAAGCAACTCAGAAGCCTATGGCAGATATAAGCTAGTCTGTAATCGGGTCACAAAGGAGGTTAGGCAGGCGAAGGCAGATTACGAGAAATCCTTGGCAAAAGATGCTAAGAAAAACAGCAAGGATTTCTTTACTTATATAAACTCTAAAAGGAAGGGGATGAATCTCATTGGTCCACTTCACATCGATGGTTCGACTATTGATGATCCTGCTCAGATAGCAAACAAACTGAATGAGTATTTTGCATCTACATTATATTAAAGGAGGCGGCAAAGCAACTAAGCAAACCCTTAGCCATAATTATGAGAGCATCCTTGGACTCGGGGGAGGTTCCCACGGACTGGAGTTGTGCAAATGTATCTGCAATTCACAAAGGGGGAATCGAAGGGTGACACGAGTAATTACAGACCAGTTAGTTTAACTTCTGTTCCGGGTAAAATAATGGAGTCACTGGTTAAAGATGCATTGCAGGATCATCTAGACAAGACTGCAGCAATAATTCAGACACAGCATGGGTTTGTTAAGGGAAGGTCTTGTCTGACAAATTTGATAGGATATTATGATGTGGTTACAAAGGAACTGGATGCAAAAAATAATTTTGATATCATATATTTGGATTTCAGGAAAGTTTTTGACACTGTTGCGCATGAAAGACTATTGTACAAATTGGAGCAGAATGGTATTAAGGGTAAGTTACTACAATGGATAAAAGGGTGGTTAAGTGGGAGTAGACAGAGGGTGGTAATCAATGGGTGCTGCTCTTCGGGGACTAATGTTATTAGTGGAATCTCACAGGGTTTGGTGTTGGGTCCACTGTTGTTTTGTATATTTATCAATGATATTGACGAAGGTATATCAGGCTTAATGTCAAAGTTTGCAGATGATACAAAGGTTGGCAAGGTTATTAATGACAGTAAGAGCAGTGTGCTACTGCAACAGGATCTAGATAATTTGGGCAGATGGGCTAAGAAGTAGCAACTAAAGTTTAACCTTGACAAATGCAAAGTACTGCATATGGGTAGAAGTAACCGCAGAGAAATGTACGAACTGTGTGGTACTACACTTAAGGTGGTAGAAAATGAAAAAGACCTGGGAGTAATTTTGCAGTCAAGTCAGATATGAAGTTTTCTGAGCAAAGCAGACAGGCTGCCAGGAAAGGTCATGGGGTTTTGTCAATGATATATAGGAATTTTGCTAGCAGGGAAAAGGAGGTGATTGTCCCTCTGTATAAGGCAATGGTCAGGTCACACATTGAGTACTGCGTACAGGTCTGGAGGCCTCATTTTAGGAAAGATGTAGATTTACTTGAGCGTGTACAGAGAAGGGCAACAAGATTGGTGAGGGGAATGAAGGGATCCTCTCACCACGAAAGGCTTAAGTTCTGCAAATTGCAGTGGCTGGAGACTAGGCACCTGCGCTGTGATCTGATTGAGGTGTATAAGGCCTTGAATGGGTTGAGCATGCTGAATTCTGATGGGATCCTTCCACTTGTTCAGATTACGATCCTAAGGGAGCATAAATTCAAATTAAGAAAGGACAGATGTAGAATAGATGTACGGAAATTTGCCTTTAGCCAGCGGGTGGTTAATTGCTGGAGCAAACTTCCATCTGTCGTTGTGGAAATTGATAGGTTGAATAAATTTAAGGAGGAACTGGACAGGCATTTGGAGGGAATGGTGCGATCTTTTTTGGCTGATGCTGCATAAGCTCATACACTTGCTTTCTTGCATCACATACCACCACTACTAACTACTACTACTTCTCTGTACTCATTCCATCAACTCTACATCCTTCCTAAAATGAGGCCTCCAGACCTGTATTAAAGGCATGGCCTGACCATTGTCTTATGCAAAGGGATAATTTCCTCATTTTCCTTACTAGTAACATTCCTGTATATCATTGACAATACCCCACAAGTGGCTCTGACAGCCTCTCTGCACTGTTCAGAAACTTCATATCTGACTGCACAATTCTCCCCAGTTCTTTTTCATTTTCTACCACCCTAAGTGTAGTACCACACAGATGATACATTTCTTTGGGGTTATTTCTACTCATATGCAGTACTTTGCATTCGTCAATGTTAAACTTCAGTTGCCACTTCTCAGCCCAATCTGACCAAATTTTCTAGATCCTGTTGCAGTAGCACACTGTCATTAACAACCCTGCCAACCTTTATATCATCTGCAAACTTCGACATTAAGCCTGATATACCTTCATCAATATCATTGATAAATATACAAAACAACAGTGGGCGCCCAACACAGAACTCTAGGGAACCCCACTAATAACATTAGTCCATGAAGGGCAGTGTCCATTATTACCGCTCTGTCTTCTCCCACTCAACAACCCTTTTATCCATTGTAGCAACTTACCCTTAATACTATATTGCTCCAATTTGTACAGTGGTCTTCCATGCACAACAGTATCAAAAGCTTTCCTGAAATCCAAGTATATGATATCAAAATTATTTTTTTCATCCAATTCCTTTGTAACCACATCATAGTATCCAATCAAATTTGTCAGAAAGACTTTCCCTTAACAAACCCATGCTGTGTCTGAATTATTGCTGCAGTGTTGTCTAGATGATCCTGCAATACATCTTTAGCCAGTGACTACATTATTTTCCCCGGAATGGAAGTTAAACTAACTGATCTGTGATTACTTCTGTTACCCTTAGGTCCCCCTTTGTGAATTGGGAATACATTTGCACATCTCAAGTCTGTATGGATTTCCCCTGAGTCCAAGAATGGTCTCATAATTATGACTAAGAATTTGCTTACTTCTTTTGTCACCTCCTTCAATATAAATGGATAGATCCCATCCACCTGAGGTGCCTTTCTTATGTTTAACTTCAACAACTTCTTCTCTACTTTGCTCTCAGTTATTACAAAATCATTAAGCACCCTGTCACAGTTTGATAAATTTCCATCATTTTCCTCCCTTAATAACTCCTTGTGTGAATGTAGATGCAAAATACTCATTCAGATTATCAGCTATCTGAGCAGGATCATCAACAGTCGAACCATCGATATCAAGTGGACCAATCTGATTCATCCCCTTCCTTCTAGAGTTTATATTAATAAAAGTCCTTGCTGTTTTTCTTAGCATTCTTTTACAAAGATTTATTGTAATCTGCCTTCACTTGCCTAATCTCCTTTGTGACTTGATTACAGAATAGTTTATATCTGCCATAGGTTTCTGTGTCACGTGATAATTTATATGCATCCCATGCATTTTTCTTCTCTGCCACAAGTCTCATTAGTTCATCTAACATCCATTTAAGCCTAAACCTTGAACAATATTTCTTAATCGGTATGAAAAGCCTAGTAGCTTCCACGATTAGTTCCTTGAATGCTTCCCACTTAGAATTTGCTGTTGGTATCATCATCAGTTGGTCCCACTGTACAGAATTTAAAAACTGTCTGAGACCACTGTAGTCACAGAAGCAAAAACCCTTCCCTTTACCCCTGATGATAATTATATCTTTCAGTAAGTCTCATGTCAGTATATTGTGATCACTGCGACATAGTGGTTCCTTTATCTGCAAATTCTTAATGCACGAATAATCACTGCTGATCACCAGATCAAGAGTATTATACTCTATGGTTGCCTCTCGAACATGCTGCTGCAGAAAATAATCATCCAATGAATTCACAAAAGTCATGCTGGTGAGTGACCAACCCACAAGTTCCAGTCAATATCTGGGAAGTTAAAATCCCCCATTATAACACAATCGGATTTACTGGCCCATTCTATTTTTCTGTACAACTGTTCAGTGTACTCATTAGACCTATAACATACTCCTACTCTCATTTTTGCTTTCCCAATGCTTATGTCACACCAAACTGACTCAACATTGCACTGTCCATCTATGTCAATTGGATGTACATCCTCAGATTTTATGTTTTTCTTAATTAACAGCATAACTCCTCCTCCCTTCCTATCCTGTCTACCCTTTCTGTACACAGTGTACTCCCAAAATTCCAATTATGCATTCCTAATATCTGTGTGACACCATGTCTCTGATATCCCAACAATATCTGCCCTTCATGTCTTGACCAGCACTTCAAATTCATCAAATTTATTTTCTATACTTCTAGCATTGGTGTATATGCAAGTATACATACACCTATTCTTATTCTTAGTTACCCTAACATAGCCCATGTATTTATTTGTTTCATGATGACTCTCACCAGTCACTAAAACCCCCAGCACCCTGCCCTCCTGGTACTGCTCATTCTAATAGAAACTGTGCAAGAATCACTTTCACCTCTGCCTGCGGCTACTATTGACCTTTTAGTCTGGGAATTCCCCCAAGCTAGAAGTTTTCCGACTCACCTAACGCAGCCTCGATAGCATCAGCAAACACTCTTGCACCCCTTCTATTTAAATGTATCCCATCCCTGTAGAAGCAGTCTACCCTGTTAAAAAGCACTGACCATGGTGAGAAAAATTCTACCCCATGAGCCTTGCACAATCCCTGCATGGCCAAATTAATTGACAAGGCTCTCATCATATACTCCCTCCTATCGTGTCTGGGCAGAATTGTAGACACTTTCAAATTTAGCCCTAACTCAACAATGAATTAGGATTAGAAAAAAACAAAATGTAAATTGTTTTTTCTTCTAAAGTATTTTAGGAATATTTTCCTTCTACACTCTTTCCTCAATTTCTTTCTCCCACTCCTCTCTTGTTGCTGCAGTGGATTGGATTATGGCTTTATTGGCACATTAGCATCTAAGGCTATTATGTGCCAAGACATAGTTATACCAGTTTAAAAATAAATTCTGGTAACCAATTAAAAAATTGTATTTCGTCACAAGTCAGTTGCTGTAATTATGATACTAGTTTTATTTGTATTAATTTCTTTAGCTGGCTTATCGATTTGCTAACTTAACATTAATTTACAGGTTTTGATTTTCATTAAGTGTGCACACACGCACACACACACACACACACTTTTTTGCTGTTTACCATTTCTAAACTGTATTGTCTGCTACACTGCAACTGTAGTTCCATCTAAGGTTTGCAACTTTCATATTGTTTACTTTTACTCTTTAACCTGGCTGCATTGCTACAGTCTAAAAAGCATAAAAAAAAATACTGTATGTATGTTTTTTTATATATATATATATATATATATATATATATATATATAAAAACATACATAACTTATATTACTAATTATTCTTATTTCTATTGTTTAAATAGAACAATTCTACATTTTCCAAATCACCATTCCCCTTTTCCAATTACTAAGTATTGGATGTTCTCAAAGGTTTGACAGTCCATAACACTGGTTTTTTTTTTTTTTTTTAAACAAATTGAGATGTGCAGTAAAATTATTGCATATCCTCAGAAGATTTATCAACTAAAGTTGATAAATCTTAGGTTCGCAAAAGCAAAAATCTCAAAGATATTTTTACTGTTTTGATTTTAATAATCACTAAATATAAATAAGAGAAAACTTTCTAACTGCATTAAAGCAAATCATTTAACAATGAAATAAATATTGCTTCTGCAGACAAGATAGTCAAAATAAGTAAAGTTTATTTTGAATAAACTTTACTTATTTTGACTGTCTTGTCATAGAAATAACATTTATTTCATTATGACTATTCCTGGCACTCAAGGACTCTTCTCTAATAAACCATTTAATGTTTGTGGTAGAAGGCTTTTACCATAAAGCAATTAAGTAAATTAAAAAATAAACAAAAGTAACAATAGTCACCTTCTTCAAAAGGTGTATAGCAAACACGATAAGTGCCATCATTTAGACTTTGAACAAGAGAGTCCGTTTTCGTTCCAGATGGATTTGTAATAGTGCACTGAACTTGGGCATCACTTCGTTTTGATATAGCTCGTGCATCAACAATAAAATCTGTTGGCGAGTCAAGGAATACACCTAAATACGGAAAATAAAAAGTTCTATTGTATTGAGTATTAGACTTCATGTTAAACTGATGTTGAAAAAAATAAAAGCAATTTTGTAAATTCAAAGTCTCAAAGTAAAGCAAAATTATTCTATTTTGTTAAAGTTAACATTTTAAGCCAAGATTGCATGCAAATTTTAGATTTAGTTTGCTTATTTTCTGTTAAAATTACTTTCTAACTACTGTTTTACTGCTATATACAGCCAACGAATAAAAATATTAGACTTTATAAGCAGTTAACCAGAGATTTATAATTCATTAGTTATTCCATTATTAATGTTTAAGCAATAAAGCAATGCTGCAATATTAAATCATGTTTATTTTATGCCTTTTCTATAAACAATATTAAGGATTAATTTAAGCAATTAAGCAATTTAAGATAGAAGTAAGTAAAAGCATGCGAAGGCCACAAAAAGAAGCTTTCTATTAAAGGCCGTTAGGTGGTCTCCCATACCCTGCGGTTGAATGCCGTTGCCCAGGACAAGAATATTCCAGACATCAACATCTCTGCTAATCATGGCACTGAAAGGAGATCCCAGAATGTGTTGACTATTGAAGGCAATGTTGATGATGTAGTCGCCAACTTCGACAGGAAAATATGCCACTGTACAGGTACCATCTCCATTATCACGGCAGTTGATGGCAGCTTCACATGGACCTTCTACAGTAACACCAAGGTTGCCATGGCCAGCACCTCTTGTATCAATAACGAACTCTGCAAATCTGTTTACTAGTCCGTGCTTTAGTCCTGGTCCATATGCTCTAACTTTCCTTGCATCTGAACTAGGGGTGCACAGAAAGCGATAAGGATGTGAAGAAACAGGAGTACCGCCAAAGGAAACACTCAGTAGATATTCTCCTAATTCCGTTGGTTTGAAGTTCACCAGGAAACCATCAGCAACTGGAAGGATATGTGCTTGAATCTTCCGTCCGGAAGGGCTTGTAATGGTGACAGCAAAGTCAGCAAGTCTGCATCCAGCACCTTTGGTGATCACCCGGAACTGCTGCAGGGAGTTGATTGGAGCAGCTGATTGGATGAGAGCAGACAGGGCACCCCTTTCAGCCCACCTTACAGCTCCACTCAGCCAATGTGCACACTACAGATGTACAGTAGTAAATAGCAAGGCAAAGTAAGGAACAAGCTGTTATCAGTAAAGCAGGCAAACTACCCAAGTTGGGACCTGTATCAGAAGCAGTGCATTATTTATGCAAGTAATTATGCTACTAGCAGAGCCATGCAAATGTGAATAGTTTTGGATGCTCTAACAAATATTGATGTTTAAGGCTGCATGCTACATCAGTCATCCTATAAATTTATGCTGTAAAATTTTCTGTCTCCTGAAAGTTAAACCTGGGCATGCATTCTTATTTATGTGTATGTTTAAGTAAAAAATTGGCACACAAAACATGTTTTTCATCCACAAGATGCAAACACAATTACACTAAAATAAAGTAAACAAATCATGCAGTATGATTTTTTTTATATGCCAAAAACTGTTTTATCATGCTGGATATTATATGTCATCATTATCGAATAAAAGGACACAATGGACGCAGCGAAGGTGAAACTGACTAAATCGCATTCACTCAAAGGATGCAGTTTTATATTGACAACGATAAATTTAATTTCTGCAGAAGAAAGTAATTTAATTTACTATAGTTGAATTATGAATTTAAAATATTAGATATACACTTTTTTGTTCCAATAGTTTTAGCTACAATATTAGAAGTCCTGTAAATTTTAATTAGCAAGCAATTTACAGCATGACTATAGTCTCTTAAACTTTATTAAGTATTTGATTAATTTAATTGTTAATTAAATTAATTTTAAACTGCTATTAAAACTATTTTCTTAATTACTGTAATAAAGCTAGGTGAACAGTACAAGAAAGGTATAATGCTTATAAAGAAAATATAAATAGCTAGAAAGAAAAGTAACACTATGCCACTAAAAGAATATTTAAAGTCCATAATACCTACATTGTAATATTTACTGTTCTTAAGCCTATCAGTGCTTTGTAAATATGTTTTATTTAATTCCTTCTTGCGTATTCCTTTCAATTTTTTGTTGTTGTTCCTTGTCTGTGATGGGCATTGTATACTATGCGTTACTGGTACCACAATAAAGATTTATTTTACTTGCCTTATATTCAAAATATTTAAATTAAAAAAAAATTATGTTGGCATATCATCACTTGCAGAGGATATATAAAATATGCAAACGTGCACTTGTGAGCCAAATATTTTCAGTATATTAACAGCAGGATTTTTTTTTGCAGTCTCTGATATCCTATTTTTCTGTGATGGCATTGCACTGACTTCAAATGTAACACTACTATATGGGATGGGGAATTCAAAAAAGATTTGTATTCACCTAGAGGTAGTTGTGATAGAAGGATGAAACAAACAAACAAACACCATGTATTACACATTTTCAACATAGTCACCAGACAAAATGACAAATTTTTGCAGACTTTCAATACACTTCAACAGGCCAGTTTTGTAGAAGTCCTCTCACTATCCTTCCAACTACAACTTGGTAGCAAAAAAATGGTACATTATCAGCAGAAAAGTATTTTCCGTGAAGAAAGAACTTCAGAGCAGGAAAGAGGAAGATATCAGAGGGTTCAAGGTTGGGAATAAGCAGGATATGGCAATATTTCAGTTTTTCCCGACACATCGACAACATTTCATGTGCACATCGTGGCCCTTTCCTTCTTCTGATAAGAGTTCAGAAGTCTGGGAACCCAGCTGGCAGACACTTGACTGGTATGTAACTGTTGATGGATGATGGTTTTCATATAACCTACACTAATTTGGAGCTCTGCATCCAGTTCTTTGATGCCAATATGGCAATCTTCCAGGATTAATGCCTCAATTTATGTAACACTTCTGTTACAGCTTGCTTTGTAACACTTCAGTTGCTGGGAATACTGGGATTTCTTCATCATGCACTGAGGTTCTTCCCACATTTGAATTGTTTTATGCCAATGTGCAACAACAATTTAACCTGTGCAGTCTTCTCCATAAACAGCAGCCACTTCATTGTGGATTGTTTTGGGTGTTTTCCCTTTCAGAAAGAGAAACCAAATCGGTGATCTGTATTCCACTTTATCCATTTTGATACTTCATTCAGAGCACCACAAAAAAAAAAAGAAAAAAAAAAAAAAAAAAGAATTGTCAGATCAAAACCAAAATTTTTGCTATAGAGATTTCCAGGTATTGAACAAAAAAAAATATCTTTCTATCAAAACTACTTCTGGGTGAATTTGAATCTTTTTCGAACCCCGCCCCCCTCATAGGAACTGAAACACTTCCCTTATGGTAGTATAAGGAAGGCCTAATATATCAGGATTAAAATAAAATCCCACTTAAATTGTGCACATACAAATATTATGAAATAAAATATTAACAATGTGACAATAAAACTTTCACACTTTAAGTTGAGATAAACAATAAAATGCACTGCATCTTATTGTTTAATTGTTTTATGCACTGCATAAAAAGCAATAAAACAAAAATAAAATATACTCTAGAGCTTTTTTTTTTCTTGACAGAATAATATTTATACTATGATAGTGATTAAATGTTTACAAAAAGGCATATTACCTACTAAATTGTGATGTCACTATATAACAGTCATTCTCAACCTTCTTTCCCCATCACAACATTTGTTCCTTCCATCTGATAGCAATTAATAAAATAATGGCTAGTTGTCTATTATACAGGGTATCTCAAAAATATTGGCACAAAAGTTTAGGGGAGGTAGGTAACATCTAAAGGAATATGAATCGCAAGCATAACCGGAAACGTAACAGGAAAGTAGTGGCAGAGGCAAGAGAAGCAGAAATGACACAAGACAGTAATTAGTAGCAAACATTTATTTGACATAATATTAACAATGGAATACGAGATGGATGCATTTCATGATGTTACAATTTAGCGGAGTTCATGCGGGATGGTAACAGGTATGGGCCGACTAAGCAGTCACCGACCAAACCTGCCCACACATTTATTGCGAAACGATGTTGTGCCGCATGGGGGTGTACACCGTGTGGGCCCTCTGCTAATCCATACACTAGGTGCATGTCTGCCAGCTCACAGTTCATATATCAATGCATACTCTTTATATGATACAGTGACTACTGCTTAAATGAGTAAACCAGGAATTTTCCCTCTCGTGAACTGATGAACAGCGTGATGTACTGACTTACGGTGACATTTCCGGTTATGGGTTCCTATGCGATTCACATTCCTTTAGATGTTACCTACCGCCCCCTAAACGTTTGTACCAATATTTTTGAGACACTATGTATATGTTCCAGCACATGCATATGTATATTTATTTTAAAATAAGATACACTTTTAGAAATTGCACTTTTGGTGCATAGCATTCATATACTTATTTTCTTACCGAAATCATGTTAGCCATACTTTCATTTTTCCAGTGAAATTTTGTAGAAAGCCCACCCAGTTAAGTTAAACCTGGGAGGCTTGTGTCCAAGTAATCACATCACACCCATTGGATCCTTCTAAGTGGTCTCTTTATATTGCAGACCGGGGGTAGAAATCACTTTTGCCATAAACTACCTTCAATGCCTCTTGGATGTCCTTCCAAACCAAAAAATCATCATCGAGGCAGATGTCAATTGCTGCTTGCCTGCTTGGCATAGTGCAACTGAAGACAGGAGAGGGACAAATAACGGCCAGCTCTTGGAAAACTTCCTTCCGGTGTCTCCCCTAGCCATACTCAACCAGCCACATAACTCCCCACCTTCTGCAATATGCTCTGGGAGGCGAAGATCGACATCTTCCTTGCATCCACCAACATGGCTGCCCACGTCTCCGACTGGAGGGTGGTAAACTCCTGGACAACATCCATTCACCATGCTGACAATCTCCAGGACACTAACCAGTACTCCAATCCCCAGACAACTGAACAACTGATATGCACTAAACAAGGCAGACTGGAATCTGTTTGATGGAAACTTATCACAGCAGTAAATGCTGGACAGGAAGAGGATCCAGACCTCCCTCAACAAAAGCTTACAGAACTCATCACCAAAGTCAGCAAGATAGCAATTAAGAAAAAAATTCCATCCCCGGGGGCGGTGCTTGGTATCTGCAGTCACTGCGGTAGGAGGTAATCAAGTGCAGGAAAGAATTTCAAAGATTAGGCTTTTTCCGGAGGCTGAGGTAGAAGCAATGAGACAGCATTACAAGGATGCCAGAAACCTGTATATAGACACTATCAGAAGACGCAAAAAAAGTCCTGAGAGCAACTCTTCTCCAACTTGGGAAACAAAGACCGTGGGGTGGGGATATAAAGTTACCACTAACAAGCTCCCCAGGGGGGGGAGTCTTTACTACTACCAGAACACCACAGAGACTACTTACAACATTTTGGGAGCAGTCGATTGAAAACATTCTCAACCCCACCTTCAAGGAACAAGTTTACACACAGTCCCAAGCATAGCACAGGCTTTGTAAAGAAAATGATGACTACAACCGACAGCCAGGAACAGCCGTTCGCCCAGAAAGAGTATCAGAGCACTGCTGCACAGATAGAAATTAGGAACTGCCCGGGCAAGGATATGTTTGAACCAGAAATCATAAAGCATGTTGTGGATTTAACACCAGGACTCTTACTCCAACTCTATAACTGTTATCTGAAACAGGGGTACTTCTCCAAGGGCTGGAAAATGGCCAATACTAAATTAATCCTAAAAAATCCTAACAAGAACCCAGCTCTGCCAAGCTCCTATCAGCTTTGCTATTGGTCTTGAGCAAGCTCTACGAAAGACTTTGTACAAGAGGATCCAACAATACTACTCTGCAGCAAATCAAAGTGGCAAACCAAATACGGCTTCAGGCTGGGACTGTTAACAATTGAAGCCATGAGGACCCTATAAATACTGTCAATGCATGCCAAAGTAAATACTTTCTGGTGATCGCTGTGGATTTTGCTGGGGTGGCTGAGCATCCTAGGTAGACTCCGTAAAGCACATGCTCCCATAAACCTCTACAACACTATCAAAACATATCTGTCCCAACAAAGAACTGAAGTCATAGCACCCTTCCAAAAAATAACAAGAAATATCCATAGAGGGTGCTCGCATGGGTTCGTTCTCAGCCCTCTGCTTTGGAATATAGTCTTTGACAACTTCCTTGACACCAACTTGGAAGAAGTAAAGTGTCAAGCCTTCACAGATGACCTTGCACTGATGGTAGTGGCAGAATCCAGGGCCCAACTGGAGATACAGGAAAACCACGCCCTAGAGATTCTACAACAATGGGCGGAAGAAAATTTCCTACAAATTGAGCTAACAAAAACAACATTGATCCTTCTCAAAGGAGCCTTAAATATCAGGAGACCACAGCAATTTAAAATAAAAGGAACCACGATAAAGCTCACCACCCAAATGAAATATCTAGGTGTCATCCTTGACAACAACCTCTCCTTCCAACATCACCTCAAGCAACTAGGAATAAAAATTAAAAACTATTCTGCACTGGTCGCCTGTGTTACAAAACATGCTGGGGCCTGAAAAAGTGAACTCTAACTCTCTCTCTCTCAAGGCTACATTTATACCAGTGATCTCATATGCTGCTCCAATTTGGTTCCATAAGATAGTCATGGCTGTAAATAAAAGAATCCTTGATCCAGAGATCAATCTTTCTAACAATAACCTGTGCATGCAGGACTGTCAATACGCAGGTGCTCCAGGTGCTGGCAGGGTTTCTCCCGCTGGACCTGGAGAGTGTCAGATGTGGCCTGTCATACTACCTACCTAAAGGGATGCCCGTCACATTCATGGGGTACATCATCGAACTTACAAATAATAGAAAGGCTGAAAATACCCGATTATTGGAGCATCTGAAGCAAGAATGGCAAAGCTGCTGGACAACCACCACCAAAGGAGAAGTGACACGAAAATTTCTTCCAGATATAAACAAAGTTTACACTAAATCACCACCTTGACTTCACCCAGGACTGCACACCACTTATCTCCTGATGGGTCACGGACCTTTCAGTGAAAAACTTGCAGCCTTTGGGCTCCTGGAGGATCCACATTGCCCGTGCAAGGAATGTGAGAGCTGGCAACATTTGATGCACCAATGCCCACTGTACGATGACCTACGTGGAATTCTAATCACCAGACTAACTTACTTACCTCAGAACTGGGAACACCATCTCCTGGACACCAACAAGTATAGTGCGCTCACCAAATTTGCACAGACTTATTTGCAAGAAGGAGATCATAAATCACAATCAATGATGATGTGGACTATTAGCCCCGGGGTCCCTGCACATAACTGAGCATCCAAACTGAACCAGACTATGACCATTGCGATGGGATCTCTCTCTCCTAGGATTGAACCTCCATCATAAAGGATAGACGACCCATCACCACCTATGAGGACTCTACTAGACAACAATCTCTCCAGACAGGACTCTTTCTCCCATGTGTGACACAACGACTGGACATGACCACAGCAGCTCTGCTGCCAGCACACCACCTGACAATCTGAACTAGGTAACCTTTCCCAGTTCACTTTTAAAACCCCATGGAGGGGAAGGAGATGGGGCTCCCCCTCCATGAGGTTTTAAAAGTGAACTGGGAAAGGGCCTCTGTCTCCTCCCCTCCATGGGGAGGATACAGAGGCCCGTCAGGGAAAGAACTGTCTCCTCTCCTCCCCTGCCTCCCCCATCAGGGGAAGGAGGGAGAGGCAGGGAAGGGGAGGAGACAATTCTCTTCGGCCCCCATACTTCTATCAACTTGTTGTTTGGTTTTTAGGAGCATCAGCAACTAAGGCCATATTGCTCCGGGGATATGCGGTGGTCATTCCCTGACCTTTCTGCATCCTCTGTACTTGGTGGTCACGTGCAACCAGGAAATTCGGTGGCAGGGCCTGCCAGAGTGAAATACAAAACTACCAGGTACCTGGTCTGCCTCCACGGGGCTGCGTGTGGGCAACAATGGGCCCCAATGGCTAAATGGCCAGATGAACAACAATATACGACACTACACATATATACAACATCCACACACTTTTAAATCTTTGGCCTCAAGTGTTCTGTTTCACACGACAACGTATACTACGAGAGATGGGGGAAACCCTTGGTGCTGTTTGACATGAATACACTTTACACTTCACTATACCAAAGCTACAGTCATATGTGAAAACTCTGGCAGGATTGGAGTTTCTGATGTATTCCTACTGGTATGTATATTACTATGCTATGTTCATTTTCCAAAATATATTTCATTGCATATTCTCATACTGACTTAGACACATACAACATTTTAACATAGCCACCCACCTGCTTTATGTTGCACAGCATGAACATATGATTCTGTTACTGAAGGAGTACTTTATTTCATATGTAGGATAGATGTACCAAATAAAGTGGCTACTCAGCATTAGTATTTTTTTTTTTTTTTTTTTTTTTTTACAAAATATAGTTGCTACATTGTAAATTCCAATCTAATTTAATATATTATTGCAAATGAAAGATTATAATTAATATAACTTATTTAAAACATTCAATTATCACTAGATGGTAAAGTATAATTTAAATTCCATAAGGAAGAAATTTCTCTAATAAGAAATAAGTAAAAATTAAAAGCTTAATCTAATTAAATCTTAATTTTGCCAATAAAAGTTTCCACTGTGTAAAGAGCAAAAATAATAAAAGTAAAAGCAAACAAAAACAACCTATAAAACCATGCTAACACAATAAAGTTAAACAACTGTTAGAAAACCTAATGTTACAATTGCAATTAATATCGCATTCAGGGGAAGAATGAGCAAAGGGAATAACATTAAAACAATGGATGCAAGAAAATCACATTTCAGTTAGACAAATACTACAGTACAAAATAATTCACCAAAGAATATTTTGCTGAAAACTAAATTATGGTTACTTATTTATTTTATTTATTTTTTTATGAAAACCCAAACACGAGAGGTATTAGAACCTATAGTACTTAGTACCGTGCTTGGGTTGGAGGTTGAGAAGATGAAAGAAGACATTTGTTGACATTAAACTTAACTTCTGTAGACTGTAATTTTCAGGAAATACAGTATGAAGGAAGGTTGTTCCAGAAAACAGCAGTTGAATGAATAAACGAGGAAGATGAAAAGTTGGTTTTGTGAGTTTGAAGTTGGGCAGTAAATGGATGTTGGCGGCATGTGTTCGGACTGTTTTGAAACAGAGAGAGCGAGAATTACAGAAGCCAATTCAGAAGAACAATGCCCATTGAAGTATCTAGAAAAGGCATGCAGCAGAAACAGTACGTCTATGAGACAGAAAGTGTAGAGACACTGTTATGAGACGAGTCATTAATTAACCTAACTGGCCTGTTCTGAATGGAATCTAGAAGCCCGAGAGAGGTTTTGTGGAGACCACCCCAGATGTGCGAACAATATTCCATGGTAGGGCGGATTTGTGATTTGTACAGAGTGAACAGCTGTTTGGAAGAAAAGTAACGCCGAGAGCGAAAGAGAAAACCAAGTTTTCTAGATGCTGAGGAAGAAATATTTGTAATGTGCTTGTGCCAAGAGAGATTAGAAGTCAGGGTAATTCCCAAAAGAGATATATTATCTTGCCTAGAAATCGGATTGCCACCAAAGATAAGCATAGGAGCAGAAGAATCCTTTTTGCGAGATATAAGACAAGACTGAGTTT
The DNA here is from genome assembly GCF_048544385.1 of Mastigoproctus giganteus. Lineage (NCBI taxonomy): Eukaryota > Metazoa > Arthropoda > Arachnida > Uropygi > Thelyphonidae > Mastigoproctus > Mastigoproctus giganteus. The sequence continues at coordinate 237,207,303 of NC_143579.1, read as the reverse complement.
TAGAAGGATTGGAATCAACTAAGTTGTATTTGCCCCACTGGAAAATTACCTGGAGATTGGCATTTAAGGAATTGGCAGCAAATATTTGAGAAGTTTAAGCTGATTGAGCAGGGCAAGGTTTCTCAAAATGGAAAGTAGAATGTGCTATCATCAGCAAAACTATAGATAGGATTTCTAGTCAATGGAAGAAGGTCATTAATATACAAGAGGAAAAGAGTGAGGGAAAGAACTGAACCTTGGGGGACACCGGCATTAGTGGAGAAGTTAGAAGACAGAGAGCTATAACCGATTACAAAAAACAGTTGGCATACCATAAGATGGAAGCTTGTTTAGAAGACCTTTAGGCCAAACATGATTAAAAGCCTTTGAGATATCATGAGCAACTGCTTGTGTTTCACCAAACTTTTCCATTGAATTAGTCAATAAATTCGTAACATAAGCCAGAATATCACCAGTGGATTGACACTAATGGAATCCATACTGACGATTGTTGATCAGATGGAAGGTTTCTAGGTAGTTTAAGAGTTGCGGTTAATTGATTTCTCCATTACTTTAGAAAGAGTAGAAGTAATTGCAATGGGACAATAATTGGATGGGAGGGATTTGTCACCCTTTTTAGGATCTGCCTGGATGTGAGCAAATTTCCAAGCAGAAGGAAAAACACCTTTGGAATAAGAAAGTGAAAAAAGGTGGCGAAGAACAGGAGTAAGTTCAGGAGCACAGGTTTTGAGAACAAGTGGAGAAATACCATCAGGACCTGGAGCTTTCTTAGCATCAAGAATTAACATAATCCTTCTGACATCCTTTTGACGGAAGACCACAGGAGGCATTGAATGGAGTGTGTGGGGAATGGTGGCAGGTGTTTTTTCAAGATCATTAATACACGAGTTGGAAGAAAAATGGGATGCTAGCAGGTCAGCTTTATCCTTGGCTGAAGTGGCAACAGAACCATCTGGTTTTGACAGAGGTGGGAGCAGAGATGGGCAAAAGTTGCAGCCAATAGCTTTGGCAAGAGACCAGAATGCTTGGCTACCGTTAGGGCAAAAAGCAAGTTTTCTACTCTTAGCCTGTTCAAATTCTAGTTAGACTGATTAATAACTGCTTTATAATTGTTGCGAGCTTTGGTGTAGGCAGAAAATGAAACTGAAGAATTAGAAAAAAGCCAATTACAATATGCAACATTCTTCTCATGAACAGCCTTAGGACATTTATTGGAAAACCAAGGTTTAGATAAAGAACGAGATTTTAAAGTGGAGTGTGGGATAAAGGATTCCATTCCCTCAAGAATAATTTCATTGACATGATCTGAGCAAACGTTGACATCAGAAGTTTTGAAACAGTAATCGGACCAAGGAAAACAAAAATCTCGCATGTCATCCCATTTTGCATTCTTGTAATGCCAAACAATACGAGGTTGGAAATAGCCATAAGATAAAGGCTCCATTGGAGAAGAGGCAATCACCAAGTTGTGATCTGAGTGCCTAAAGCACCATTCACTTCGACCGTCTACTCAGAAGGGTTGTTTGTGAGAAAAATATCAAGCGTGTTGGCTGTATGGTTAGGATTGTCCGGTATTCTTGTAGGTAAGTGAACAATCTGTGCAAGGTGTGTCATTAGTAATTGCAAAAGCCTCACCATCTCGACCAGCTGGGTCGGTGTGACTAGAAAACAGAAGCCAGCTGGAGTTGTGAACATTAAAATCACCAAGGAAAATTACTTCACTGTTAAGAAAGTTGGACTGGAGAAAGCCAAAGAGCTCCAAGTGATTAGTGGAATTGGGAGAACAGTAGAGACAACAGATGAATGTGACACAATGAGGTAGAGAGATTTTAAGCCAGAGAAGATCGAAGAGAGGAGATTCCAAATTACAAGTCTTGACAGGGAATATCGGAAAAGATATATGCACAAGTACCACCTTTGAGGCGAAAGGAATCATACAGCGAATAGTTTGGGCAACTGAGATGAGCAGTAGTTGAATCAATCGATAACTGAGATTCTGTCAGAAAAAGTACATGGGGTTTGGCAGACTGCAAGTGCAGACTGTTGTTGACATTAGAATTGAGACCACGTATATTTGTGAAATGAACTAGGAAGTGTTTGGGAGGTTTAGATCTTTTCGCAGATAAGCTTACTCTATTACTTTGACAATTCATGGTGTATTCAATAGTAAGAAAAAGTGAGTGGGCCATGCTGTATGAAGTAATGAAATTTTTGGATATGTCGTACACATGGTAAGAATATACTCAAATCCTTGACATAACGGGGCCTCGACAATGCCCCCTGCAAACACACTACTCTGACTCCCTCTAGTCACTATCTGGCCGATTAGAGGTAGCAAGATTACACACTAGCTGATACGGAAGCCTCTTAAAAGAGTTACCAATAGGTTCGGTCTGGAGTAATAACTAGCGGCCGGCCTGCAAACACCGTTTTAGAGCTGTACCCTCAAAATGTAAGGAAGATTGGATCTCGCCATGATGTTCATCATAACCTCAAAAGTCATCAGTCATACTGCATGATGGAAGAGATGGGGAAGGGTTGACCGGAATTTGGCTCTGAAGACTAAACATGGATTCCACCACTTCAAACCTCCAATAAGCAAAGTGGTGGTATTTCACCAGTTGATGAGAGTCATCTACCACCTGGTTATGTTCACAGTGTAATTATTAATTTGATTTGGAAAAAAACATTAAGGTTATATTAAAATAAATATAAACAAAACACACCCACATATCTTTAAAATAAACAAAGTTTATAAAAAAACTAATTTTAAAGATATGCTCTCCCCCCAGCTCATATGACAAATTTTCATAGTGATATTACATTTTAACACAGTCCAATAACACTATTTTTAAAATGAAATCTACAGTTCAAGCTGCTTTTAAAAAAATGCCTCAAAATAATTACACTATATACAAAACTGTCTCTATAACTCTCATGTTGCACAACTGGGAGAAACTGCTGAAGTCATCAACACATATTGCACTCTTTACAGTTGAAGGAAGTTGTTCAGTAATAGAGTTTACTTTGATGGTAAAAATGTAACATTTAAAAGAGATCCTTGCAACACTCCCTCCTCTTGACAAAAGGACTAAGAAAGGGTGGATCCTACTCGAAATTGGAAAAAACACGATGAAAAGTTTTTAATAAAAACAGGTAGGTAACCTCAGACTAAGGTTGTAAAGACCTTTTAAAATACCTAATCTCCAAGTTGTGCTGTATGCCTTTTCCATATCAAAGATTGACACCATGTGATCTCTTTTAAGAGAAGCATCTCAAATAGATTTTTCCATTCTAATTAAGTGGTCCAAAGTGGACCTGTTCTTCAGAAGCCACATTGAGCTCGGGAGAGAAGGTTATTTGATTCTAAGTACCACGAAAGACGAGAATTGACCATTCTCTCCAATAATTTGCATCAGCAGCTAGTCAGAGCAATAGGGCAGTAATTTGTTAGAAGTTTTCTTACCTGACCCAGCAAAAGAGAATAGTTGCCTTATGCCAGATGTCTGGAAATTGCTCTTCAAGGAAGAGCGCTGTTGTATAGGAATGGCAGGTGGTCCATGGATTTTTGTGAAAGATGTTTGTTCATTTCATAATGGATGTTGTCTGGTCCAACAGCTATAACCTTCATAAGGCAAGAGCTGTTTTCAATTCGTGGATGGTAAATGGCCCATTATATGGGTGGATAACCTTTGGTGTAAAATTAAGGCACTTTTTTCAGGTTTTGCTTTTAAGGACCAGAAACCCTTGGGGGGTTAGATGATGCTTCTGAGATGTTAAAAAATGTCTCCCAAGAGCATTGGCTATTGCAGTTGAGATTGCAATAGTATATCCATTATATATTCCAGGACCAACGAGGAGGGTGCAGCATATTTTCCCTCCATCATCCGTACTTTTTCCACTTTGGGGCTGGTTGCACGAGTAATAGAAGATGCAAAACAGATTCTAGGTTCCTTTTTTGCTCTGACATCAGATACGTGTTTTAGTGCATGCACATTTAAAAGCTATGAGATAGCTTAGGGGGGATACATGGACTAACAGATTAACAGTAGTCACTGGCAGATGAGAAAGTGATTCTTGCACTGCTTCTATTGGAATGAGCAGCAGCCTGGTAAACAAGTGGCGGGGGATTTCAGAGACTGCTGAGAGTCATTGTGGAACAAGTAAATACATGGGCTGTGTTAGGGTAGCTGAGAATAGGAACAAGTGCATGTATACTTGCATGGAGTTTGGTAAATAAATTTGATGAATTTGAGGTGTTGGTCAAAACATCAAAGACAGATTGTTGGGATATCAGAGATGTGGTGTCACACAGATATAAGGAATGCAGAACTGGAATTTGGGGAGTACAATGTGTACAGGAAGGATAAGAAGTGAGGAGGGGCTATGGTATTAGTTAAGAAACAAACTCCAAGAAAGTACAGCCAATTGACATGGATGGACAGAGCATGTCGAGTCAGTTTGGTGTGACATAAGCACTGGGAAAGCAAAATTGAGAGTAGGTGTGTGTTATAGGCCTAATGACTCTGATGAGTATAATAAACAACTGTACAGAGAAATAGAGTGGGCCAGTAAATCAGATTGTCTTATAAATTGGGAATTTTAATTTCACAGCTATTGACTGGAATTTGTGGGTTGGTCACACTAGCAAGACTTTTGGGGATTTATTGGATGATTGTTTTCTACAACAGCCTGTTCGGGAGGCAACTAGAGGGATCAATACTCTTGATCTGATTATCAGTAGTGATTCTTCGTATATTAAGAATCTGCAGATAAAAGAACCACTAGGTGGCAATGATCACAGTGTGCTAAACTGGGATTTACTCAAAGAGGTAACTACCATCAGGGATAAAGGGAAGGGTTTTTGCTTTCGTAAAGGTGAAAACAGTGGTCCAAGACAGTTTTTAAAGTCTATACAGTGGGACCAACTGATGTTGTTATGAACAGCAAATTCTAAACAGGAATCATTCAAAGAATTAATCTTGGAAACTACTGGGCTTTTCATACCAACTAAGAAATATTGTTCAAGATTTAGGCCTAAATGGATGTCAGATGAACTAATGAGACATGTGGCAGAGAAGAAAAATGCATATAAATTAACAGGTGACACAGAAGCCTATGATAGATATAAGCTGGTCAGGAACCAAGTCACAAAGGAGGTTAGGCAGGCAAAGGCAGATTACAAGAAATCTTTGGCAAAGGATGCAAAGAAATACAGCAAAGAGTTATTTACTTATGTAAATTCTAGAAGGAAGGGAATGAATCAGATTGGTCCGCTTGATATCAATGGTTCAACTGTTGTTGATACTGCTCAGGTAGCTAACAAACTAAATGAGTATTTTGCATCTACATTCACACATGAGGAGTTATTCAGGGAGGGGAATGCCAGAGGTGTATTAAACTCTGACAGTGAACTAGATGATTTTGTGATAACTGAGAACAAAGTGGAGGAGAAATTGTTGAAGATAAACATAAGAAAGGCAACTAGGTTGGATGAGATCTATCCAGTTATATTAAAGGAGGTGGCAAAGGAAGTAAGCAAACCCTTAGCTATAATTATGAGAGCATCCTTAGACTCAGGAGAGGTACCCATGGACTGAAGATGTGCAAATGTGATCCCAATTCACAAAGTAACAGGAAATGAATGGAGGTACTGGTTAAAGAAGCACTGCAGGATCATCTAGACAAGACTTTAGTTATAGCTCAGACACAGCATGGGTTTGTTAAGGGGAAGTCTTGTCTGATCAATTTGATTGGATACTATGATGTGGTCACAAAGGAACTGGATGCAAAGAATAATTTTGATATAATATACTTGGATCTTAGAAAGGCTTTTGATACGGTTGCACATGGAAGACCGCTGCACAAATTGAAGCAGTGTGGCAATGGAGGCAAATTGCTGCTAGGGATAAAGGGATGGTTGAGTGGGAGAAGACAAGAGTGGTAATCAATGGACTGTTCTTCTTTGGCTAATGTTATTAGTGGAGTCCCCCAGGGTTCTATGTTGGGTCAATTGTTGTTTTCTGTATTTATTAATGATATTGATGATGGTATATCAGGCTTAATGTCTAAGTTTGCAGCCGCATTGGCAGGGTTGTTGATGACAATAATTACAGTGTGCTACTGCAACAGGATCTAGAAAAGTTGAGCAGATGGGCTGAGAGGTGGCAACTGAAGTTTAACATTACATTTGTCAAAGTACTGCATATGGGAAGCAGTAATCCCAGAGTAACATATCAACTGTGTGGTACTACACTGACTGTGGTAGGGAACAAAAAGGACCTGGAGGTAATTTTTTTTTTTTTATGAAAACCCCAAACACAAAAGGTATCAACACCTATAGTACTTAGTACCGTGCATGGGTTGAAGGACATGGGGGGGGGGTATGCAGGAACCTTTGCTCTGGTAACTAAACATGGCTTTCACTGCTTTAATAAGCAAAGTGGTGGTATTTCACCAGTCAGTCAGTCAGATATGAAGTTTTCTGTGCAGTGCATGGTCTGCAAGAATAGCTCATAGTGTCTTGTCAATGCTATACAGGAATTTTTATAGCAGGAATAAGGAGGTGATTATCTCCTTGTATAAGGCAATGGTCAGGCCACACCTTGAGTACTGTTTAGAAGTCTGGAGGCCCCATTTTAAGAAGGATGTGGAGCTGCTGGATCAAGTACAGAGAAGGACAACAAAATTAGTGAATGGATGAAAGGGTTGCTCTTACAAAGAAAGGCTTGGGTTTTGCAAATTGCTGTGTCTGGAGACTAGGCACCTGCGAGGTGATCTGATTGAGGTGTATAAGGCCTTGAATGGTTTGAGTATGCTGATGGGATTCTTCCTCCTGCTCAGAATAATTGCCTGAGAGGGCATAAATTCGAATTGAGGAAAGACAGTTGTAGGATAGACGTGCGGAAGTTTGCCTTTAGCCAGCAGGTGGTTGATTGCTGGAACAAACTTCCATCTGCCATTGTAGAAGTTGATAGCTTAAATAGATTCAAGGCAGAACTAGATAAACATTTGGAGCAAATGGATGGGTAAAATGAGAAGGTTTTTTTTTTTTTTCTTGGCTGATGCTATATAAGCTTGCTTTCTTGCATCATATGCCTTTACTAATGCTAGTTGGCTCTGGTGGGATATTGGCAGAATATCCCTTAGGCTTTGTTTTGTGCCTTTTTTGCTGCTGTGCATTCTGAATTCCACCATGGTCTGGAAAACAGTGGAAACTGGATATTTTTGAAATTACAATTACAGCTGCATGAATGATACTTTCTGTGATATATGTGACTGAATCATTGATAGGCTCCTGACTGACTGCAATGATATCAAAACTTGTCAGACGTTAAAAGGTATTCCCAGTCAGCCTGATCAATCTTCCACCATGGTTACCTAAAAGGAAGCACTGTCTCCCTCTATGTAAGCAGGTTATGATGGGGAAGTGATCACTTCCATACATGTTCCCTCCACCTCTCAGGTAAGTGAAGGAGGAGAGAAGGGGAACAGATAGAAAGATCAATGGCAATGATGTACGGGTAGGCATGTGGAAAAAGATATTTATTCTCACATTTAGAAGGGAGAGATCATTGTCAATGAGCATATGCTCTATGACTTGTCCTCTTCCAGTGATATCGGTGCTGGCCCACAAGGTGTTATGTACATTAAAATCCCCAAGGAGTAAGAAAGCAGGGAGACAACTGTATAATAAGATCATCAAGGTCTGGGGATGTCAGTCCCTGGTGCCAAATAAATGGAGCACACTGTTAATAAAAATCGCACTGTACAGCGAATTGCAACAGCCTCTATGCTGGTTGTAATTTGCAAAAGCTGAAATGGGGTCTGGTTGCGGCTGCCTATGAGGATAGACCTCCTCCATAAGCAAGGCCATCCACAATTCTATTCTTAAGAATAATTGTGATGTTATGCATGGTGGGGTCATCATTTGCTTTTAGATAAGTCTCCTATAAGAAAAAAGCAGCCCGGTTCATGCTTTTGCAGGAGTGCCTTGATGTCATTTGCTTTTCACTGGAATACACAACAATTTTACTGTAGAAATTTAGCCATAACTTGGTGGATCCATCAGTCTGCTTCTGAAGTGCTTAAGTTTTTCAGTCAAAGTATGGATGCTGTCCGGTGTCCCTGTTTCAACATCTTTTTTATAATTATTATTGTAGTTGGCAGTTGGGTTTCCTGTGCTGTTACATTACTACTTGATTTTTAGTGCTGGGGCATAAGGAGGTATCAATATTGGAGTGGCAGCTGACTGTTTTCTCTAAACTCAGTAAAAAGTGCACAATAGAAGTAAACTACTCTTTCGGTCTTACAGTCATTTCTGTTTGAGTCCCAATAGAACAATTTCTTGGTGATCTTTCATTGCCTTATTGTTATTTACTGGTTTAACTGCCTTTCAGGACTCCTAGTATGAGATGTTAAGCTCTACTTTAAGTCATATTTCTTTTAGTTCCTTCCACCTCTGGCATGCTCAAGAGTATACTGGATGCTCTCCTTGGCAATTAACACAGGTAGGTTTTGCAGCTTTACATGATGTAATTTCATGGTCCTTTGGACCACATCAAGCGTATGCAAGAGCACCATGGCAAGCCATTTGTGTAATGTCCATATTTTTGGCACTTGGAACACCTTAATGGGTTTGGAACATATGGGCATATTGCGCATTTCAGATAACCAGCTTTAACCACATTAGGAGACTTTGGTGTACTAAAAGGATGATGTTCTCTAGTCGGGGCTACATTCCCATCCCTATGTATGAACGCTCACTTTGCAGTTTTCATTCATTCGAGTTCAGCTCTGAACAGATCTCCTCAGACACTTCTAGAAGATCCCACTCAGAAATCACAGTTCGGTGTCTTCCCATAACTGGCACTCTCTCAATACAGTTGGCATGGAAGAAGTGTTTATCACACTTCACTTCAATGGGAACATCCCCAGAATGCAGCCATTTTGCAGATTTGGGAGAGCCCGTCAGCCCTTCCAAACTCTTCTGAATAAGAAGGGTGACATTTTCCCTATAGGCTTCTCTCTGGTGGAATGGATTATCAGGTATCTAGGTGTTTTTTTCCTGATATTGTTTTTGTTCTGGCCCTCTTTGCTGAAGTGGTGGTGTCTCTACTAGTTGGGGCTCCAGAAGAAAAAAAAGTTTAGATTATCAGGATTCATATAATGGTTTTATTTTTGGTTCCATGCCCGAGCTCCCTACCCACCATAGAGCTAAACGGGATGCACACTACCTAGCAAGCAATAAATACACTTGGGAACGGAATTCCAGGGCTACCCAGTCACCATACCATACCTCTTCCAGCCTGAATCCTGTCCCTCAGACCATGAGAGCAGGGGCATGGCATTGAGACAATTGGCCTTTCCAGGTGAACCCACTAGCTGACTCATCCTGGCTGAGCTATCCAGGATCACTTGCCTTGTTGAAGCAGGAGCCAAAGTGCAGTGTTGAAGATGAGTCCCTCAACCACCAGGATCCCCCTTTCCAAATTTCCACAGGTCACAGCACCCAGCAAACACACTTGATTCCTATGGTGTTAGCCTGTGGATGTTGGATCCCAGCAATGTTGATCTGGAGGAGCAGCAGTGTCACTGGGAGGTTCCCCCCCCCACCACATACAAGTGTCCACATTGAGGGGATAGAATGGTTGTTCAGTGCTGAATGAGGGTCAGCACTGAGGCAGCTAAAGCCAGAAGAAATCAATGTGTGTGTGTGTGTGTGTGTGTGTGTGTAATAATTAATATTCAGGGAATTTGATTCAGTATTAAAAGTGATACAACATTTGTGACAAATTTTAGAGTCGAAATTAATGTTTTTTTTCATAAATTATAAATTTTTCATCTCAAATTTGACACCAGTGCTTTCAAGTCCTCAAATGAGACTTCAAATGTAACAAAACTGTAGACCCATACGAACTTTTCTTCACGATCATTTCGATCATTTCTTCACGAGTTGGCTTTTCTACGGGTTGTTCTGATGTGTCTTCAGCGTCATCGTTAATTTCTTCATGATCATGGTCGTGTCTAACACTGTTCAGCAGTATTTCATCTTCATTTGGATGTTCTGTTGTAGTCAGGTCTTGATCTACATAAACATAACTATCCAGTGTTATTTCATTTTCGATGTTTCCGGACGATTCTAATATTTTCCAAAAATTTTTGGAAAATATAGGTATAACAATTCACAAGATGACATCCAACTTCTCTTTGACCGAATGCATACTAGAGATGGTACTTATATTCAAGCATGTGGAGATAACTCTAATATGTTTCTCATTGATATCTCAAGTAAAACTTATTGTAATCATTTGAAATTTTAATCATTTATTTCCTATAACCCCTCTTAGCATTATCACCAGCTAGATGAAAATCAAACCACTCTTTTGTAGCATTCAAGTTTCCACGCGCACGCGTGCTCTCTGCAAGTATACTATGGTCAGCACGACTGTAAAAGAGGTAGAAGGATGAAATAATTGAATCCTACAACAGATGTTCTCAGCACTATTGCTCTCTCTCTCTCTCTCTCTCTCTCTCTCTCTCTCTCTCTCTCTCTCTCTCTCTCTCTCTCTCTCTCTCTCTCTCTCTCTCCTCTCCAGTAGACCACACTGTTTGAAGACCTCTATGTGAGGATATTCTCCAAATCTCTGGTGTGGCCATTGCAATTTCCAGACCAGAATCCAATTCAGCATGCACTGATTCTCTGGTTTTTGTCATTGGGAATTTTTGGCACATTAGCTACTGAGGACATAGTGCACAATTTCCTATAGCACTCAGGCTCATGGTTTTGTTATATTTACACAACTATGTGTGGGGACAATTCGTTATTAAATCATGATACTCAATATCAATAAAACAAAAACAGAAGTACAGTCGAACTTCCCTATAACAAATTCTATAAATCCAGCGAAAAAATTCGTTATAGAGAAATTTCGTTATACAGAGAATATCTTTTTTATTAGAAATTGTTATTTAATTAGAAAATGAAAATGAATCTACATTTATTTTTAATGTATTTTATTTCAAAAACACTTATTTAAATTACGCTTACACAATTTTCGCCAGTAAGTATCACAAATTAAAGAAAATCCGTACGTTTGCACAGTACAATTAAAAAATGTCTGAATCTCAAAGAAAACCTCACATTTGTTCAGAGCATTAAAAACATTATCAGGAACATTTTCACAAAACTGTAGACCCATACGAACTTTTCTTCACGATCATTTCGATCATTTCTTCACGAGTTGGCTTTTCTACGGGTTGTTCTGATGTGTCTTCAGCGTCATCGTTAATTTCTTCATGATCATGGTCGTGTCTAACACTGTTCAGCAGTATTTCATCTTCATTTGGATGTTCTGTTGTAGTCAGGTCTTGATCTACATAAACATAACTATCCAGTGTTATTTCATTTTCGATGTTTCCGGACGATTCTAATATTTTCCAAAAATTTTTGTTGTGAAAGGGGCAGTTCATCTTGTTCATCCAGTTGATGTTCGACTTCTGCATTCAATGCAAATCCCACTTTCGAAAAACAATTTTGAATAGTGTATTCAGTGACATCGTTTGTCCAAACTTTTGCCAGTTCAGAGATGCAATCTCTAAGGTTAATTGTAACTTCCAAGTTTCTATTTTCTGATAACGCATTGACAATCTTCATTATTATTCTCTTTCGATAATGAAATTTAAAATTTTTAATTATGCCTTGGTCCATTGGCTGGAGTTCTGACGTCACGTTTGGTGGTAAAAACAATAACTTCACACTTTTAAGTTTGGCAGAAATACTGGCAGGATGTGCTGGACAGTTGTCAGTTACCAACACGATTTTCCTTTTTTCTTTTGTTATACGCTTGTTTAGTTTTAATATCCAGTCTTCAAAGATATCACTGGTCATCCATGCTTTTTTATTAAAGGTGTAGTCAACTTCCAAAGATTTTGTGCCTCTAAAACATCTTGGGTTTTTTGATTTTCCGATTACTAAAAGTCTTAATTTTTCACTTCCTGTCATATTTGCTCCAACTAGCACAGTGATTCTTTCTTTGCTTTGTTTTCCGCCAAAACATTTATCATCTTTAAAAGCAAGAGTTCTATTCGGTAAACATTTAAAGAATAAACCCATTTCGTCAGCATTAAAAACATCCTTAGGTTCATATTCTTCCAAAATCTTCTTTAAGGTATTGTTCCTCCAACTGTTGCAATCTTCTTCACTTACATTAACACTTTCTCCACAAATAACCTTTTCCACAATTCTGTGGCGCTTCTTAAATTTATCTAGCCACCCAGTGCTCGCATTAAATTCTCTATGTCCCAGGGACTGTGCAAATTTCAGAGCTTGTTGCTTAATTTTTGGACCCGATATTGGTATATTCTTTTCACGTATCATTTGCACCCATTTTAGAACAGCTTTATCAACATCTTCGTATATACACAACTTAATTCGCTTCTTGTCTGCTGCTCCTTCAATTGCATTTAAAATTGATTCTCGATTTTTTAAAATCGTAGATAAGCTGCTTGCAGGTATGCCATATTTCTCCGCAATATCTTTTTTCTTAAAACCCTGGTCAATATCATGAAGAATCTTTACTTTATCATTAATACTTAAACATTTTCTCTTCGACATTTTTTTCCCAAATGTAAAAATCACTGGACTGTAGCTCATGCCGATACATACACCGCAAACTTTGCTGCGCTGGCCATATAGTGAATTGTTAGTACAGGTACCGCCTACTCAATGACGTTTGCTTGCCAATTCAACAGTATCACGTGACTTTTCCTATCAATCACTTTGAAGAAATATACGACTTTCATTCATATATAAAATTTATGGTTAATGTATGCTGTATGTTACTTTTCAAAAAAAAAAAAAAAAAAAAAAATACAAGAGCATATAGCCTATGTGATTGATGACAAATTGTTCTAAAAGAACTAAATAAAAAAAATTTTTTTTTCATGAAAACCATCTACTAGGAGTCCAGTTAGATGAGAACGGACATATCACATAATGATTGACAGGAAGGTCACGTGGTACGGTTGAGGTGAGAAGCGAATGTCACTCAGTAGGCGTTCATTACTAAAAATCGACTATGGCATCATTCTATGTATTGCCGCCGCAGCACGCTAAAGGCTTACCGCAGCGAATTTCGTTTTCCCCTGAGCCAACATCAATTTACAAATCTATCCTATTTATTGTAAAGTTTATGACCACTTCTAAGAAAACCCATTTGGTTTTATAACTGTAACAAAAATGAAACAAAGACCTTCCTACGGGCATCAATGACAACAAGTATTCACTAAAAGAATGATTAATTCCAGATGCTAATGCGTAATTTCGGAGGGAAGGAGGTGGTATATTTTTAAAAATTCGTTATAGAGAGACTAACACTTCGCTATATGGGGTTAATTTTACATGTAATTTCGTTTCAAGGTGCAATGTTTTGCGAAAAACTTCGTAATATAGAGAAATTCGTTAAATAGAAGTTCGTAATAGAGAAGTTCCACTGTATATCAAGCAAAAATGCAAGAAGATTCTAATTATATACATTATCACCAACTCCATACCTTGTTCTATCATTGCTAATATTTTATCGAAATATCAGCAATGAAAAACAAGGTATGCACAATATACTGACATTCGCCCCTCCATGGGAGGGCTGCTAATAGATTAAATACTAGCATGAAGCTTATTATGCCCTGTAAACAGGAAGCTAGAAAGGCACATGACAGCCTCTCAATAATTTATCTAACCTTTGCAATAGAATGAAGAATGTTATTTATCTTTTATGTTGGATAACGGTGAGAGCATACTTGTAATACTGTAGTCAAATCTGAAGGCCACACATAAAACAAGACAGCCCTTTACAGAGAGAGGGAAACAGAACATTCAAAGAAAGAATGAGCAGCACTAATTAGTATTTCATGTCCCTACCAGAAATGCCATAGAATTGGACTGCAAAGCTTGGCAACTAGACACTTTTGAGGAGGTGGGGTGGGAGCAGGGGTGGGGGAAATCAAGGCATATTAGGCCCTGGAATCACTAAAATTCATGAGGACAGTATATTCTTCTCAGTAGTAGGAGAGACAAAAAAACAAGGAGTAATAAATATAATATTAATAAGGAATAATAGTCACACACACTTTTTGAAATAAGCATGGATGGCTGCACTTTTTTTTTTTCTAGCAGAAAAAGAACAACTGCTTCTTGTGTGGGGTGAAAATCTGAGAATAGCCAATTGGGGAGGATGACTTCCTGCACCTGAGATTGGATCAGCACTTAAGAATTTCTCCAGCCTTTTACAGAATTTAAACCCAGACTTGCCCAAATGAATAACAAGTGGTAAAAACCACTACACTGTAATGGAGGCCTAGGGATTGAAGTAAATTCCATAACAGATAGTTGAGTATTTGCTACCATCTTTCCAGATTCTATATAAAATTTCCACTATCCTAGAATGCAGAAGTGTTTTCCCCCACAGTCACTATTTTGTTTTTGCACTTAAGTGACAAACATATATATATATATATATATATATTTTTTTTTTCCACCTTTTGTTTAAAGACTTTATAAATAATTTAAGTACTGTGTGTGTTCATAATCACACACACACACACACACACACACACACACCCCTCCTGTGGAGGACAGTGCATTTTAATTATAAAGACCTGGTGAATGTTTTCAACAATATTGTATCATATTCTTCAGTGAATTATGTTGGACCTTGTTAAAGATTACCATTAACAATTAAAACACTGAAAACCATTCAAATTAATAAAGGAAATTTGAGAACACACAATAAAAATAAAATACAAATAGTACTTTAATAAAGTTTAATAATTATAAATAAAATAAAATAAATGAATCATTTACTTTAAAATTCTTCAGATAAAAATATATATTCACACACACCACTTTTCATTAAGTTTAAAAATTTCCTTCTATATAAAATCAAAACAATGATATAAAACTTTTAAACAGAAATAAGACTTCAATCCATCTATTGTGTTGTATTGTAAACAAAAGTCACATCAACTAATATGAAACACAGACTTGATTATGTTAAAGCTTAGATAAATAGAATTTTTTTCAAACCAAAAAAGTTTCGAAAGCTAGTGCAGTATGTGGATTACAAAACCAAATGTAGCTCAAACTGCCTCATTTTTAACTTTATTTGTGAAACTTAAATTGCAATTAATACTGATAGTTTCTGATTTATCTAAGAGTTAAGCAAAACTAGCTGAAAACGTATGTCAGAAATCATCATGATTATGCATGCTTGTCACATTAAACACTTTTATAGTACTCTATGAGCAACAAAAATACTTTAGCCGACCGGACTAGCCAGGTAGGTAAAGTGCCTGCCTGGCAACCCAAAGGTCGTGGGTTCGATTCCTGCCTCAGGCTTGGATCAAAGTACTGCAAAAAAAAAAAAACCTTGGGAGGTGCATTATGGCCACAGAATGCCTATGCGCCAACAACTACCAAAAAAAAAAAAAAAAAAAACTTTAACACTGACAAGTACAAGAGCACTGCTTTGTAATCACTGTTGACTTCACAGGTTTAGAATCTTTCACAGGTCCTTTAATACACTGGGTGCCTTTCATTACAGTGCTTGCTGTTGATGTAGCCATATCAAGAACACAACATAAAAATTAGCAACTACCCCCTTTCACATCACATAACATTGAGTTATTCATAAGTAATAATCATTAAAGTGATCTTTAATATCACTTTAATAATTATCAACCACGATTTCAGAGGAAAAAGTATTGCAGGGGAAAAAAATACAGCTATGTAAAACTGGCACAACCATCTTGATGCTATATGACAAAGGAAACTGTAAAACTTGTGCCTGTAATTTCTGGACTTACTTTACCTTAAGTGGGAACTGTATAACCCAGGGTACAGCTCTACATCAACTGATCTCTCCACCCAATTTAGATATAACATTTTTGGCCAATCACAATCTATTGTGTAAACACATATTGTTAAATTAGGTCAGTAACCCCTATATTTGCAATACAATGACAATGCTAACAGATAGTATACTCACAAAAGTATTCCATCATATTGCACACTAGCTACTGAATTTATCTTTGCAAACTAGATTATACAAAATGCTTTTTCTCCTGTAGAAGCTATTGTATCAACATGTTCTCCTTGTAGATTTAACAGAAATTACATTGGCAGTAGGAATTAAAAAAAAAAAAAATTCATCTATTGTTTGGTACGTGAGAATTGAATGTCATATGTGGTTGGTATTTCATGAGCCTCTGAAAGCACTCATTTCTTTTGGAATCAAACTGTATTTATTCTATTTATCAAAGTAAAATTCAGAACAGAAATAATCCCAGTAAAAGCGATTTTTTGAAATAACTATATGCAAGAGAAAACAAATTTTTTAAGGCAACTTAAATAGTGAAAGAACATGTTTTATTTCAAACATGGAGCCATTTAGGTCTAAACTGAATTTCCAAAATGTCACTGAAGGTAGAAATCAGATGCAATGTCTGTTTTCATGAAACAAAAACAAAATGCAAACATGGTTGTGCTATTCACCAACAATGCATAAATGCAATTTTGGATTATAATGGCAATATCACAAGGCAACCAAGCAATCATTTTGATGTTTATATTAGAGGACTATGAATGAAAATTTCAGAATGGGCATTCAAAGACATTAACTTTTTTGCTGAACATGCACAATGTTGTGTAACTCATGAACAGTAGATCGTATGACAGTTTGAATGAAGTGTGGGGAATAAAGGGATCTACAATCTTGAAGGAAAACTGAAGCCCTCTTAAGTCTACAATAGTAATGCAACTTTAAATTAGAATTTTATTTTTAGAAAGGACATAAAAAAAAAAAAAAAAAAAAAATTAAGTTTTGTAGCAATCCCTTGCTTTGGTTGAGCTATTCTGTACATTTGATCCAGTACTTAGAAGAGCACAGGAAACCTCTAGGTTTAGCAATCTACTAAGATGTTACCATTTAGTACAGAGGCAACAGTAGTGCAGTGTTCAATTACTTTGAAATTGAACACTGTAATGGAATTCCAAATTTCATAGGTTAAGTAAAGAAAGAAAATTACTTGAAATACATACAATGAAATTAAGTTTACAAATCAATTCAATGAAATAAAAATTTTGGCAGTTATCACGGCTGATCATTACAGAACAAAATTTAGTAAAATGAGGGCCAAATGTGTTATAAACAATTAACACATCCACAGCTTCTCCATTTTACATTTGATATATTTTCCAACTGCTAGCACCATTTTGTGTTCAGTGATGCCAATTGCTTGAGTGAATTAAATGCATCAATGGAAATATTAACTGATGCTTTGCCCAAGGTGAGGGCTGACCATAATGAGGTATTCAGGCCCTAAATTCTTCCAGAGAAAATGAGGTATGAAAGTCAAGTTCATATATGCCATATGACTTTCTCCAAAGGCCATCAACTATGACGTACTAAAAGACTTCCTTACACAAAGGATCTCTATTCTCTAGAGAATTGTAAGACCCCAAAATACATCAGGTTATCTGATCGTAATTTTCCTCTCCACTCCCTCCCCAAAATGAGCTTTATGGTTAGTAGCCAGCTATTAAAATTTTAAACCTTGTAGTTTTCTTGGTAATTAGTCAATGGGATATCCTTTGATTCCTTGTTATAAACTAACAAAAATCATATGACTTTTGTTGTAGTTTAATAATGCAAATACAAACAAACCTATTTTCCTTGAATGTCTTTATAATTACAAGTTGTTTTTTTTCTTAAGTTTCTGAAAAAATAAATACAGAGCAAAACATATGGATCTTTCATATCCTGGAATGAAAAACAATTTCAATAAAAGGACAAAAACTCACCTCCACTCCATCCAGTAAGATTACTAAGACATTCATATTAATTCTCTGGACATAACTAAATATGAAGTTATGGAAGTCATGACTACAAACAGATTTCAAAATTGTTCTTAACATTTTGAAATATTAAATTTTGTGTATGTTTTGTAAGCCAAGAAATGGAAATCAAAGTGCCAATGAGTCTTTAACTGAAAGAAAATGAAGCAATTCCCTTCTATAAAGCTAGCTTACCTGAACTTTCATAAAAACAGGCCTGAAAGAATAAGAGTCTATTTAATTGCTGAACACATCATACTAGAATATTACAGTGGACACCATATAATTAAACAGCAAATTTACAAAGGACAGTCAAAAAATAATGATACTGCTAATATGGAAAAATATTTTTTGTAGCAAATAGTCATCTGCAATAAAAATGCACACTGTTCTGCTATGCCTTTAAAGAGTTGTTGTTGTTATTTGGTTTTTAGGAGCATTAGCAACTAAGGCCATATTGCTCCGGGATATGCGGTGGTCATTCCCTGACCTTTCCGCATCCTCTGTATTTGGTAGTGACGGGCTCGAACCCCGGTCTAATCAAGAAGCGTGTGCTACGCACTGCTGCTCCTTCCCACCTGGCTACGGAGGCGCCTTAAAGAGTTACAATAGTTTCATTGAATGTAGGCTACAAATTAAGTGGTCTTAATTATATTAAAGGATTTTGTTTTGTGATATTTAGCAAAGAATGCACAACACAAATTGATATCAAATGTTAGCTTCACTTAGCAATTTTCATTAAACTACACTGTTTTAGAGAATCTTCAATGCCAAAAACAAAAAACTTTATTTTACCACATAATATTAAATTATTGAGCAAAATTTCTTAAAATCATTTTGCTGAGCTCATTGGAATAAAGATCTGCTAATTTTTAACAGTATCATTTTTTTTTTAAAATCCTACTTAAAATTTCAGAATTCAACTATGAAAGTGATAATCAAAAGTTATGTATAATTTAACTTGTAAAAATTAAATTTATATGCTTGGAAACAGTGGTTACACATTTTGATGGTATAAGTAAAGCAACAATCAAATCTAATAACTTCAGAATGCATCCATAATTTTCTTGTGAATTAAAACAGAATTTTATTAGATATCCAAACAGGTGATGCTAAACTTGCTAGTAACATTTTTTTTTCCATAACCCAGGATTATCATTTTAACAATGGCAATAATGAATACAGTTTATCAGTATTTTTTTTATCGGTAATTTTTTTTACCAAAATATTATTTATTCAATCAGAATTAAACATACAACTTAGATTATGAAATCACAACAATATGAAAATTATAAAAATTTCAAAAACAATAATTTACATTATTTTGCATTAAAAAAGTGCAATTAAATGTTATTATCTGTTTGAAACATAATAAAACTAATAATACTTGTTTTAGAATTTTTCCTACTAAGGATCTAAATTTCTGTTTTTTACACACTACTCAAATTTTATATTAGGAAAAGGAAAGAAAGACATAAAAAAATAAAAAATAAAAAAATTAAATCCACACTTCTTAGTAAATGGCTTAATTCACGAAATCTTAATACAATATTCCATTTTTGTTTTTTATAAAAGCCAAATTTTATCACCATTTTTCACTTTGCTTGCCTATATATTTAATTTTTTGATACCCAAAAATGGACAGTAAGCAGGAATAGATCCTTTTATGCACTATCCTGCAAGGTTATCTATCTGGGAAACAATGAAGCCCAAGCAAGGGGGACATGTATATGAGATGCGAATGCCAAGGTGAATGGAGAAAAGGGTTTGTATAACATAAAGGAATATAGAATAGGCATATTAGACAATGCTCAAGGTGGTTTCAATTGTTAAGAAGTTGTATGGGTACATACTGAGATGGTTTGGACATTACTACAAGGTAACCTGCAGAATCCTGATTAAAGGAATTGCAGCAACAATGTTGCTAACAGCAGAGAAGAAGATGATAAATAAGGAAAACACGAAAGAACAAATATTATAAATAACTTTTGGTGAATAAATCTAATAAATGCTCATTGGAATATAAAGACAATTACAAGAGGGCTAAGATATGTGTGAAAGAAGTTAAATCTTGGAAATTTTGGAAAAGATAAGGAGAAAAGCATCAAGAAGATGGAAAAATGTTTCTGCATTTAGTTTAAAATTTTAGAATGGGGAGCAGAACAATAACTCAGACAACCAATAAAGATAAGCCTGAAATTAAAACATAAGAGAAGGATATTTCGGAAGTATGGAGTAAATATTTTGCTAATTGAAAGAGATGAAGATATCATCACTGAAAATATCAAGTATGGAAAGGTAACAGATGTACATAAAATCAGACCTGAAATGCAAAGCTTGAAAGAAAATAGTGTACACATCTTATTGTTCAGAGTAGTTTTCTGAATAAAAAGTTGCAAAAGATTGGACCAAGGCATTAATTATACCATGCGCGGCACCTGCGCGGTGATCTGATTGAGGTGTATAAGGCCTTGAATGGGTTGAGCACACTGAATTCTGATGGGATCTTTCCACTTGTTCAGATTACGAACCTAGGGGGGCATAAATTCAAATTAAGAAAAGACAGATGTAGATTAGATGTGCGGAAATTTGCCTTTAGTAGCCAGCGAGTGGTTAATTGCTGGAACAAACTTCCATCTGTCGTTGTGGAAGTTGATAGGTTGAATAAATTTAAGGAGGAACTGGACAGGCATTTGGAAGGAATGGTGTGATATTATTTTTTTTTTTTTTTTTTTTTTTTGGCTGATGCTGCATAAGCTCATACACTTGCTTTCTTGCATCAAATGCCACTGCTACTACTACTACTACCAAAAAAATAAATCTAATGTAGAAATAAATATGAATTTGAAAAATAGAGAAAGTTCATTCCTTTAGTGTACAAAGTAAAATCAATCTATGCAAATCTCTTAGTGAAAGAAACCAGAAATATTGTGGTTTCTTTGCTAATTGAATATAATCTTGGAGAAGAATATGCAGATTTTAGACCAAACAGTGGATTCACACCTAAGACAAATTATAGAAGCATTAATTTTTCTTAAAATTTTAAAGAAATATGGAAATAAAGATATTGTTTAAAATGAATAAAAAGTCTTGTATAAAAATGAAGAAATTTTCCAAAGGACAAAATTAACTGTTTATAATATATGGTTTTTAAGCCTGCTTTAGCCTACAATAACTGAGTAAGAAATAAGGGAAGTGATTAAAAATTATATCTTCAGAAATGGGTACTGTTAAGAAAAATAAATGGAACTAACAGATAGAACAAGTGGCAAGACCATGCTACAAATCGGAAAATAATAATAATAATAATAATAAAATCTCAGGGTAACAAATATCTAATCAAAAGTGAATGATGCACACTTAAGATGGCATGGGAATATAGAAAGGAGTTCAGCCAAATAGATATTTTATAATTTGCTTATACTCAGAAATTTAAAATTAAATGTAAATTTAGATTTATTCTAATTCATTTTATCCTGGAAGTTGGAAAAGAAGATCTCCTATTTGGATATTGAGGTAACTCTCAAATTTATTAGTACAGCTTATAAAAGGAGATAAATTGAGATTTTTTATCTCTTAGATACTTTACAATTTTAAACAAAAATGAATGGTATAAAACTTGTCACACCAAAAAGTGTGACAAGTTTTATACCATTCAAAGGTATCAAAAATTAGAAGAAGTGGAGATACCCATGGCTAAAATTCTAACAGAAAATAGGACAGCATGAAAAGAAATTAGTGAATGGAGAGCAAATAGTTGAAGAGTTAATTTGTTCTACCATAATGATCTGTACATCCATTGCATATAAAAGATTTAAATAATAGCAATATCTGAATAAACTTGCATTTATTAAAAAGTTAAGAAAATAAATTCATATTGCATTACTTAATATTAACTTTAAAATCACTAGCTTCATTTATAAAGACCACATAATGAAAACAGCAGCAGCATCTTTAACTTAAGACGGGCTAACCTCCTCTAGCTAAATAATAATAATAATAAAAAAAAAAAAAAAAAAAAAAAACACATTATCTTGCATGATAAAAGTACATTTACATAATTTGAGCTGCTCATTAGCTTCACCTCACATTTCATTACTCACTATTAAACTTAAACAATACAAAGCAGTTTCCAATTTTATGTTATTTATATATTTTTTTTTTAACTAGACCACCATATAATGAAAGTGGCAGTCAGTATCACATAATAAATATAAATTTTTCACAGGCAATAATCTGCCACATTCACTGAAACTGCTATATGTCATGAGTTTTACGTAAATACACAAGGAAATGATGCATTATTTACTATTTTTTTTTTTTTATTGAAGAAGAAAATTTTATATCTTGCAACTATACCTTGTATGACTAAAAACAATGCTTTCAAAATTTTCACAAAATGAGAAACTATATAGCTGGATCATATATCTAGATAAGGCAATACGAGATTGAAAATATACACATTAAAGTACAAAAAGTGTATTAGATGTGATATTGCATTTGTTTCCCCTCATACATTTACAAGCAAGTTTCACTGTTTATTGACAACAGCATATTTTAAGTAGTTGTATTAAGCCATATGTTACCACTGTCCAAGAATATATTATTAGAAAAAAATTTTCACATTTAAAAACATGGGAAGAATCTAAAGGACTAAGATAGGACCTACTTGGTTCAAGCCCATCAACCTTTACTTTGCTAACATCCACACGTGACTTAACAGGAACTTTTATAGGACTATTTGGTAACTCCTTTCCTGCAAAGTGTACTGTTACCTGGTAGAAATAAAGCTTTTATTTATTTTTTTATCCTAGATCATAAAGTACATACGATAACATGAACTATCTTGAATATGTTGCGTTAATATTTTCCTAGGAAAGAATATAATTCCATAACACTAAACATAAGAGTAAAAGACATAAAATTCTGTATCCTGTATTTGATCTGGTTTGGTTTGTTTTGGATTTTACTGGTGCATTAGCAACTATGGCTATAATGCACCAAAACCATCTGTATCATGTAAGTAGCAATACTTAAGATGTTAGCAGTTTTAATGCTATAAGAACGAAGTGAACAAAAGAATCTGTGTGACAGCCGGGACAGAGAATAATGATGGGGAAATCCAAAGTTCCCCTTTATTATCATCCAGGAGGTAGCACTGGCATAAAAAGCTGCAATGGGTATTTTTAACCAATCCATTGGCCTGTAAGTGGAGTGCTTGGAAATTAATCTATTGCTTTGGTTTTAATACCTGGAGAAAATTCTAGTTCTATAAATTAAAATTTAAAAGATATAAAGAAATAAGTAATTTTTAGACAAATTTACACATTTAATGTTTGGCATTGAATGGTGGATGTTACTGCATCACTACATTTCTTTTAAATAAACTATTAATTGAATGGAACAAAGGAGTGCCTTACGAAGAAAGGCTTAAGTTTTGCAAATTACAGTGTCTGGAGACTAGGCACCAGCGAGGTGATCTGATAGAGGTGTATAAAGCCTTGAATGGTTTGAGCATGCTCAATGCTGATGGGATTCTTCCTCTTGCTCAGAATAATCACCTGAGAGGGCATAAATTCAAATTGAGGAAAGACAGATGTAGGATAGACGTGAGGAAATTTGCCTTTAGCCAACGAGCGGGTGGTTGGTTGGTTGGTGGAACAGACTTCCATCCCTTGTCTTGGAAGTTGATAGCCTAAATAAGTTTAAGGCTCAGCTGGACAGGTATTTCGAATGAACAGAGGGGCGAAGTGGAAGTGGTTATTTATTTATTTTTTTTTTTTTATTTTTGGCTGATGCTGCATAAGCTTGGCATCAAATGCCTCTACTAATGCTAATTTGTTGAAGTGGTAAGTATCTCAGAGTTTAAATTTAGTTAACTTCACATCTTTGGATAAACTATTGAAAGTGAAGTACCTGTAATTAATAACACTGGCTACACTATGTAGTATTAGTAGTGGCGAATGATGCAAGAAAGAGCAAGTTTATGCACCTTCTGTGAGGGTGGGGGGAGGGAAAACTTCCCACATTACCTGTCCATCCCCCCCAATAGTTGTCTAGTTCTTCCTTGAATTTATTCAAGCTATTCACTTACACAACAACAAATATAAGGTTGCTCCAACAATCAACTACCCACTGTCTGGCAGAAGGAAAACTGCATATTTATTCTGCAACCATCCTTCTCCTTCCTTTATTTGAATTTATGCCCCCTCATGTGTAGTCTGAGCAAGAGGAAAAATGCCATCAGCACTGAGCTTGCTCAATCCATTCAAAGTTTCAAACACCTCAATCGCCTACTTACCATGGGGCAGTTTGCAGAAATGAAGACTTTCTTTGCAAGACTACCCTTTTCTTCATATCACTAATCTTAATGCCCTTTTCTGCACCTGTTTCAGGAGATCCTCATCCTTCCTAAAATGAGGCCTCCAGATCTGCATGCAGTACTCATGGTGCAGTCAGTCTACCCATTGTATAAGGCAATAGGATAATCACCTCCTTATCCTTGTTAGCAAAATTCTTGTATATCATTGACTGCCCCATGACTGTCGTGACAACCTGTCTCCAACTGTTTTTATCCATAACAGTAACTTGCCCATAATACCAGGCTGATCCAATTTATAAAGCAGACTCTTATGTGTAGTGGTATCAAAAAGCATTCCTGAAATCCAAATATATATCATATCAGAATTATTTTTTGCATCATAGTATCCAATCAAATGGGTCAGACAAGATCACCCCTTAACAAACTCATGTGTTGATTGCAGTATAACTGCACTCTTGTCTAGATGGTCTTGCCATACTTCTTTAAGCAGTGACTATTTCCTCTAGAAGAGAAGCTAAGTTTCTTTTCCAGGTCTGTAATTACTTATATCATCCTTTGATACCCCTTTGGGAATACATTTGCACATCTACAGTTGGCAGAGATCACCCCTGAATCGAAAGATCATCTCATAATTATGGCTAATTATAACTGGGTAGATCCCATCCATCCGAGATTACTTTTTTATGTTTAGCTTCAATAATTTCCCTTCCACTTTCCTCTCAGTTGTTAAATTCCTCATTAGCATTAGTTGAGGCATATGATGCAAGAAAGCAAGCTTATATAGCATCAGCCAAAGAAAAAAAAATTCCCATTTCACCCACCTTATTCCCTCCAAATACTTGTTTAGTTCTGCCTTGAACTTGTTTAAGTTTTGGATTTCCAGACTATGACAGATGGATGCAGATGGGTTTCTTTGAGCTGATGGGAAGAATCCCATCAGTCCCAATTAGTTCAGATAATCGATGTTCTACTGTATTGTTATTTTTCTCATACACGTTTTACTTGACAAAAGTGTAACCAAAAAAATAAATGAAATAAAAGATATTATTTAAGATCTTTTAATAAAGGTATTAAAATAAAATCCTTCATAACAAAAATGTAACTTTCAGCTTACAGAATAATTTTAATATAAAATGATAAACCTCTTATATTATAAATATAAAACATCAGTGAGACTTCTGTTGCTGCACCAATATCAACAGATACTTTGCATTAGACTTATACTTTGTAACTTTTAGAGCTATGCATGCAGCACTAGTTTCATCTGTAAGACTACTCCTACGACCGACCAGACTTAAAAGTTCATCACAGAGAACAACAACTCAAGAATACGTTGATGAGAAAATTGCTAGTATTTTCTCATCAACAATTGCCAGATTTTTTAAACAGACAAAATTTTCAGGAATGGAATTCCAAACTTTAAATATCTCATTTTCTGAAGTTAGCATTAGTAAAAGCACATGATGCAAGAAAGCAAGCTTATGTAGCATCAGCCAAAATAACCCAAATCTCCTAATATCACCCATTCATTTGCTCCAAATGTTTCTCGTTCTGCCTTGAATCTATTTAAGCTATCAACTTCTACAATGGCAGATGGAAGTTTGTTCCAGCAATCAACCACCCGCTGGCTAAAGGCAAACTTCCGCACATCTATCCTACAACTGTCTTTCATCAATTTGAATTTATGTCCTCTCAGGTGACTATTGTGACATAGTGCCTATGTCACACCAAACTGACTCGACACTGCACTGTCCAGCGATGTCAACTGGCTGCACTTCCTTGGATTTTGTGTTTCTTAACTAATACCTTCCTATACTGTCAATTATTCCTGTACACATAGTACTCCCCAAATTTGAATTCTGCATCCCTTATATCTGAGTGACACCACGTCTCTGATATTCCACCAATATCTGCCTTTGATGTCTTGATTAGCACTTCAAATTCATCAAATTTATTTACCAAACTCTTAGCATTGGTATACACACAAGCAGTGCTTTTTTTGTGATGGTATGCAATGGTACGGCATCATCATCATCGGCCATTTTCAATCCACTGCAGGATGAAGGCCTCTCCAGCAACTTTCCAGTTCCTTCTCTTTTGAGCACTGGCCATCCATTTACCACAAACTCATGAATTTCATCTATCCATCTCTGCCTTTGTCTTCCAGGATTTCTTCTAGCTCCTCTTGGGTACCATTCTGTTATTTTTTTAGTCCATCTGTCATCATGTCTTCCATCTATGTGTCCTGTCCAAGACCATTTTAGTTCTTTAGTTTTGATAAGAATGTCCTTTACTTGAGTTTGCTGCCTAAGTGTATTTCTCTTCTTATCTAACAGTATGATTCCCAATATAATTCATTCCATTCTTCGATGTGTAGTTCTCAGCTTCTCTTCCATTCTTTTGGTGAGTGCCCAAGTTTCACTTCCATAAGTCATGGTGGGGAGTATGCATTGGTTCATTATTTTACGTTTCAGACAAACTGGGATATTGCTCTTCAGTATGTGACTATATTTCCTGAATGCTATCCATCCAAAATTTATTCTTCTCTTGACTTCCAGCCATTTATCATTATTACAGCTAATAACTTGTCCCAGATAAGTATATGACTCCACCTTTTCAATTACTGCTCCTTCAATCATTATTTCCCTTTCTGTGGCATACTTGTTCATCATTACTTTTGTTTTAGCCATATTCATCTTTAGTCCAAAATCCTTACTAACTCTGCATAACTGATTAAGATTTTCCTCTAATTCTTTGGGATTGTGGCTTCTGACCACAATGTCATCTGCAAATCATAAACGGTTTAGGTACTCTCCATTCACATGGACTCCTTTCTGCGACCAGTCTAATCTTCTGAAAGCTTCAAGTGCAGCAGTAAACAGCTTCGGAGATATTGTGTCTCCATGTCGAACTCCTTTCTCGATTTTAAATTTCCTACTATCTTTGTCTAGTCTAATAAAGGAGGTAGCGTTCTCATATATTTTCTTCAAAATCATAATATATGGGGTATCAATGACTTGTCTTTCCAGTGCCCGAAGCATTGCCTTATGCTGTATGTAGTCAAATGCCTTTTCATAATCCACAAATGCCAGGGCATAATGGTGTTTTATATTCATTTGCTTTCTCCGTTAGCTGTGATATTACGTGAAGGTGATCCATAGTTGAGAATCCTGTCCTAAAGCCAGCTTGCTCTTTCGGTTAATTCTCATCAAGTATTCTTTCTAATCTGTTAGTAATGACCCGTGTGAACAACTTGTAGATGTGGAATAACAAGCTAATTGGTCTATAATTTCCAATTTCTGATTTATCTCCTTTCTTATGCAGCAAAACTATGATTGCATTATTCCACTGCTTAGGCGTCACACCTTTTCTAATGCACTTTGTGAAGACCCTTGCCAGTTTTTGTGTTATGCCTCTTCCTCCCAATTTTAACAACTCTACAGTAACTTCATCTTCCCCCGGGGCTTTCTGATTCTTCATTTTCTTCAATGCATATTCTACCTCATCAGGAAGAATATCAGGTATGTCGTATGTGTTGCTAATTTGCGATCCATCTTCCCCACTGCTGGAATCATTCCCTCGCTCCTTGTATAATTCTCTATAGTAGTCTTCTGCTATTTGAATTATGCCTTCTCTGCTATTTATAAGTACACCATCGCTATTCTTCTGTTTCAGTATCATTTGTCTTTCTGTATTACTGCTCATGGCTGCTGATTTAAGTCCTTTGTTTTCCCTTAATGCTTGTTCTACTTTTCTTGTTTTAAATCTTCTTATGTCCTCTCTGAGTCTCTTTCTAATGAGTTTGCATAACTCAGTATACTCAATTTTCTCCTTGTCAGTGTTTATCTTGCTCTTCATTTGTCGCCTTCGGTTCATCATAACAAGTGTTTCTTGACTAATTTTTTCTTCTTTGGATTTCTTTTTCCCTATAGGTTTCTTGGGCTTTATCACTTTCAGAAAGTTGTAATATTCCTCGTTGATATCTTGGTCCTGAGCAGTCTGCAAAAGCTCAAACTTGTTCTTAAGTTCCAGTACATACCGCTTTTTCTCCTCTTCTGTTATCTCAAAGACCTTTGTATTATTTACTCGAGTCAGTTTTTTTCCTTTCCTTTCCTACATCTATATCAAGTGTATATCTTACCATTCTGTGATCACTTCCAACATTTATCTTATTCAGGACGGTAACATCATTCACAATATATCTTCTGTTAGTGAGGATGAAGTCAATTTCATTAGTTGTTAATCCATTTGGACTCTTCCATGTCCACTTTCTGTTCACCCTTTTCTTGAAAAAGGGTTCATTACTGACAGTCCTTGAGATTCTGAAAATTCCACAAGTCTTTCACCTCTTTCACCAATTCCAAAATTTCCTATAGTTCCCCTTTATGTGCTGTTTTGTCTTTTTCCAACCTTAGCATTGAAGTCCCCCATAATAATAGTGTAGTGGGTTTTCTGCTCATCTAGAAGACTCTCAATTTCGGTGTACATTTCTTCAACCTCTTCATCATCATGGCTTGATGTTGGTGCATAAATCATTATAATCTTTAGCTTGTACTTCTTAGAAATCTTGAGTATAAATCTTGAGAAATCTCAGAAAAATCACCTGAGAGGGCATAAATTCAAATTGAGGAAAGACAGATGTAGGATAGACGTGCGGAAATTTGCCTTTAGCCAGCGGGTGGTTGGTTGGTGGAACAGACTGCCATCCCTTGTGGTGGAGATTGATAGCCTAAATAAGTTTAAGGCTCAGTGAAGTGGAAGTGGGTTTTTTTTTGGCTGATGCTGCATAAGCTTGCTTTCTTGCATCAAATGCCTCTACTACTACTAATGTATTAGTCTTGATGTACGTTTGAATTCCAAAATGTTGTTTTTAAAATCTTTATGGACCAGAAACCCAACTCCACCTTCACTCCTTTCACTGTTTCCATTGGTGTACAGCAGATTTCCACTTGATAAACTTATAAGTGATTCATTTCTTCTTCTTGTTTCAGCCAAACTGATGATATTCCAATTCACATTTTCTAATTCCTTGTCCAGCTCTAATATCCTGTCTTCACCGATGAGTGATCTTTCGTTGTAACAGGCCAAGTTCAGTTTCCTGTACGACATACCGGCACCTTTATTAACAGTGATGTGTGACATTTGGATGCAGTACACTTCGTAATTTGTAATATTCGGTAATTTTTTTTTTTTTTTTACATATTTATCTTACTATTCAAATAAGCTTAAAATTATTTAACTAAATTTACATTTTTCACTGTCTATTGTTAAGATATTTTCTATATAAAACTGTATAACCATTTTTATAATTCTAAATTGCTCAGTCGGACCTCTGTTTAATTATTTTGAATTCCCCTTGAAAGTTACATTTAAAATAGTTTCTGTTGAGCGAGAAAATTTTCACATAGTGAACGGATTAGGAGAGAATTAACTCTGTACGCACTGTTCGCATTTCTGGCCTTCAGGAAATTAGTGCTGCTGTGTGAATTAAGAGAGCTAAAGGGATTACCATTTATAATTTAGTGGTACCTGGTAAAACCTATTCGACCACCTGCCCCACGTATGGAGAAGTCGCGCTGGTCAACAGTGAGCAGATCAAGGTGTATTCCCAATGGGCTCTGGCCCACCTTCTACTGCAGTGGTGTCCAACCTTTACCCATACAGGTGCCGTATTCAAAAAAATTCAAAGTTAGATTTCTTTAGTGTGTTACATTTTCCATATCTTGTTGCATGTAAAAGTAAAGTTGAAAACATTCGAAAATTTTATCAAGTACAATACACAATTACATTTACTGAACAAAACATTTAATGAGAATTTTTTTCATAATTAACAAAATTTAAAATGCTGTTTTAGTTCACTTTCCTCGCATATCGTAGGTTGGACACCTTCGTGAATCAACTGTAAGCGCCCCGTTCGAGAATTAGGAGGGAGTAATTTCTTTTACCCCGACAAATAATCATCTGTTGTTTCGCGGAAGTGTGTTATCCACATTTTTCATAAATTTTCCCTATCTCTGTTTACATGGTCACAGTACCTGAATATCCGAATGACACTGACATTTAAAAAAAAAAAAAAAAAAAATTAAAATTTAAGAACTACTGACCATACCAATGACGAGAGAAGGAAAACGAGGATATTAAACCTTCTAAGCATGAATTGTTGGCATTTGGTGAAAATGAAGTTAGAAAATTGTCAATTCATCATCATCATCATCATCAGCCATTTTCAATCCACTGCAGGATGAAGGCCTCTCCAGCAACTTTCCAGTTCCTTCTGTTTTGAGCACTGGCCATCCATTTACTACTCAAAAACTCATGAATTTCATCTATCCATCTCCGCCTTTGTCTTCCAGGTTTTCTTCTAGCTCCTCTTGGGTACCATTCTGTTATTTTCTTAGTCCATCTGTCATCATGTCTTCTAGCTATGTGTCCTGCCCAAGACCATTTTAGTTCTTTAGTTTTGATAAGAATGTCCTTTACTTGAGTTTGCTGCCTAATCCATGTGTTTCTCTTCTTATCTAACAGTCTAATTCCCAATATAATTCGTTCCATTCTTCGCTGTGTAGTTCTTAGCTTCTCTTCCATTCTTTTGGTGAGTGCCCAAGTTTCACTTCCATAAGTCATGGTGGGGAGTATACATTGATTCATTATTTTATGTTTCAGACAAACTGGGATATTGCTCTTCAGTATGTGACTATATTTCCTGAATGC
Source organism: Mastigoproctus giganteus (assembly GCF_048544385.1). Classification (NCBI taxonomy): domain Eukaryota; kingdom Metazoa; phylum Arthropoda; class Arachnida; order Uropygi; family Thelyphonidae; genus Mastigoproctus; species Mastigoproctus giganteus. The sequence continues at coordinate 237,176,377 of NC_143579.1, read as the reverse complement.
TATCCATCCAAAATTTATTCTTCTCTTGACTTCCAGCCATTTATCATTATTACAGCTAATAACTTGTCCCAGATAAGTATATGACTCCACCTTTTCAATTACTGCTCCTTCAATCATTATTTCCCTTTCCGTGGCATACCTGTTCATCATTACTTTTGTTTTAGCCATATTCATCTTTAGTCCAAAATCCTTACTAACTGTACATAACTGATTAAGATTTTCCTCTAATTCTTTGGGATCGTGGCTTATGACTACAATGTCATCTGCAAATCGTAAATGGTTTAGGTACTCTCCGTTCACATTGACTCCTTTCTGCGACCAGTCTAATCTTCTGAAAGCTTCCTCAAGGGCAGCAGTAAACAGCTTCGGAGATATTGTGTCTCCTTGTCGAACTCCTTTCTCGATTTTAAATTTCCTACTGTCTTTGTCTAGTCTAATAAAGGATGTAGCACTCTCATATATTTTCTTCAAAATCATAATATATGGAGTATCTATGCCTTGTCTTTCCAGTGCCCAAAACATTGCCTTATGCTGTATGGAGTCAAATGCCTTTTCATAATCCACAAATGCCAGGCATAATGGTGTTTTATATTCATTTGCTTTCTCCATTAGCTGTGATATTACGTGAAGGTGATCCATAGTTGAGAATCCTGTCCTAAAGCCAGCTTAGCTTGCTCTTTCGGTTGATTCTCATCAAGTATTCTTTCTAATCTGTTAGTAATGACCCTTGTGAACAACTTGTAGATATGGGATAACAAGCTAATTGGTCTATAATTTCCAATTTCTGATTTATCTCCTTTCTTATGCAGCAAAACTATGATTGCATTATTCCACTGCTTAGGCATCACACCTTTTCTAATGCACTTTGTGAAGAGCCTTGCCAGTTTTTGTGTTATGTCTCTTCCTCCCAATTTTAACAACTCTACAGTAACTTCATCTTTCCCCGGGGCTTTCTGATTCTTCATTTTCTTCAATGCATGTTCTACCTCATCAGGAAGAATATCGGGTATGTCGTATGTGTTGCTACTTTGCAATCCATCTTCCCCACTGCTGGTATCATTCCCTCGCTCCTTGTATAATTCTCTATAGTAGTCTTCTGCTATTTGAATTATGCCTTCTCTGCTGTTTATAAGTACACCATCGCTATTCTTCAGTTTCAGTATCATTTGTCTTTCTGTATTACTGCTCATGGCTGCTGATTTCAATCCTTTGTTTTCCCTTAATGCTTGTTCTACTTTTCTTGTGTTAAATCTTCTTATGTCCTCTCTGAGTCTCTTTCTAATGGCTTTGCATAACTCAGTATACTCAATTTTCTCCCTGTCAGTGTTTTTCTTGCTCTTCATTTGTCGTCTTTGGTTCATCATGACAAGTGTTTCTTGACTAATTTTTTCTTCTTTGGATTTCTGTTTCCCTATAGGTTTCTTGGGCTTTATCACTTTCAGAAAGTTGTAATATTCCTCGTCGATATCTTGGTCCTGAGCAGTCTGCAGAAGCTCAAACTTGTTCTTAAGTTCCAGTACATACTGCTTTTTTTCCTCCTCTGTTATCTCAAAGACCTTTGTATTATTTACTCGAGTCAGTTTTTTCCTTTCCTTTCCTACATCTATATCAAGTATACATCTTACCATTCTATGATCACTTCCAACATTTACCTTATTCAGGACGGTAACATCATTCACAATATATCTTCTGTTAGTGAGGATGAAGTCGATTTCATTAGTTGTTAATCCATTTGGACTCTTCTATAAATCCACTTTCTGTTCACCCTTTTCTTGAAAAAAAGTGTTCATTACTGACATTCCTTGAGATTCTGCAAATTCCACAAGTCTTTCACCTCTTTTATTTCTTTCACCAATTCCAAAATTTCCTATAGTTCCTCTTTCTGCGCTGTTTTGCCTTTTTCCAACCTTAGCATTGAAATCCCCCATAATAATAGTGTAGTGGGTTTTCTGCTCATCTAGAAGACTCAATTTCAGTGTACATTTCTTCAACCTCTTCATCATCATGGCTCGATGTTGGTGCATAAATCATTATAATCTTTAGCTTGTACCTCTTAGAAATCTTGAGTATTAGTCTTGACACCCTTGGTGATGTACTTTTGAATTCCAAAATGTTGTTTTTAAAATCTTTATGGACCAGAAACCCAACTCCACCTTCACTCCTTTCACTGTTTCCATTGGTGTACAGCAGATTTCCACTTGATAAACTGATAAGTGATTCATTTCTTCTTCTTGTTTCAGCCAAACCGATGATATTCCAATTTACATTTTCTAATTCATTTTCCAGCTCTAATATCCTGTCTTCACCGATGAGTGATCGTACGTTATAACAGGCCAAGTTCAATTTCCGTGCATGGCAGCCTGGTCGTACCCAGAGATTCTTAGCACCCTCTGCTTCCACTCTGATCCTCTCGCTGCCGTAAGAGGGAGAGTGAAAGCTGCTGGGGACTGAGGGCCATTTGTATTGTTGTGCTCTCATTGCTGGATTGAATTGTCAATTAGGTTACAGTTAAATGCAATTCGTGGATTTCGGGGGTACCTAATTGAAAAGATGGTTTTGGAAGAATTGAAGAATTTGATGGACGCTCTGAGTATGATACCAATTTCATTGAGTGAATGTGAATGAGGATTTTCACAAATGAATCTGATCACCAGCCCAACCAGAGCTTTGTTGATGACAAAAACAGTTTCTTCACTACTGTTTCTTAAAATTGTAGGCCCACCGCTGACCCGCTTTGATCCAGCAAATATGTCGATTCGTGGCTGCTTCGGAAAGGTCATTCAGCAAGAGGCACACACAAAAAGGAAGAAAAGAAGTCGGCATGGGTGTCGGATGAGAACTTAATAAAAATTTGGAATATTCTACAAAAACTTTATTATAAAATTATTTTTACTTATGTTATTTATTTTTACTTATTATTTTTAGGGGCCATAGTTTAACGAAGGAGCCTTAAAATGTCACTCGGTTGTCTGCCTGTCCGTCCGACTGTCACAGCATTGTATCTCTGGAACCACTCAACCTATTGACTAGAAATTTTGCATGGGTTTACACATCAAGTGGGCTAACATAACACCATATTGATCATTGTTGACAAAAATTGGTCTGAGAAATGGAGGGGGGGGGAATAAAAATGTTGACAACCTATAGCTACACCGTTGGAAAGAGCTCAGCGAGTAGGTTTAAAATATAATTTTAAAATATTTTTAAAATTAAAAATGGCGGCGTCAGACAGGAAAATGTAAGTAATTTTCGTGTCCCCCCTCTATTTCCATCGCTAATGGAGCTAAAAATTTATAAATCACATTAACCATGCATTATTCAATGCTTATCAAGGGAAAACTATTGCGATTGAAATCTATCATTTATTTTTGTGTTAAAATTAGTTCAAAATCTTTTTTTTGTTGCACTTCAATTTATTGAACTTCAATAGCATGCTTCTTTTTACTAAGTAACTCTCCTTTTAGGGACAAAAAGGTTGCTAAATAGTTAGTTAATAATTCTATAAAGGTCATTTATAAATTTTACGATAAGAAGTATTTTTTAACAATTTTCAAAGGTGGGGTTGTCCCAGCAAGGAGGTACTCAGAGAGCCAGTGTTGAGGCGGTGGGTGGGGAGGCACCTGCACGGAGTTTTGCAGGGCCCTCACCTGCCAGTCGTTTCTCCCCGAAGACTTTAATCGCTTCTGCAGGAAGAAGTCAAATAGACTCAAATAGACAACGCTTTCATTATTTCCTAAGTTTTAGTTCAAGCTGGGGTACTAGAAACTTTTTTCAGTTATCATAAAGCTCTCTATTTCAGATACTACACTAACGACAATTCGTGTCATCCTGAGTGCCTGGCACTCAATAGTAGACTGATTTATTTACTTATTTTATTCACATTTTACTTATTTTTCTACATATACTTGAATAATAAATTTATACTTAATAAACTGTGTTAATATACTAAATTTGTTCTTATTCCAAAAACATTACTACAAAAGTAACTATCAGAAGAAAAAAAAAAAAAAAAATTTTAGAGTACTTTTCATATCCTTTTAATTTAAAATTTTTCCTGATGGCAAAGAATGAGTACAGGCACCTATTTTTTTTTACAAAAAAAGCACTGCACACAAGTATACATGCACCTGTTCCTTTCTTAGCTACCCTAACAGCCCATGTGTTTACTTCTACTGCAATGACTCCCAGCAGTCTCTGAAATCCCTTGTGCATCTTGTTTTCCAGGCTGCTGCTCATTCCAACAGAAGCAGTGCAAGAATCACTTTCACCTCTGCCAGCGGCTACTGTTAATCTATTAGTCCATGTATCCCCCCCCTAAGCTAGCAGTTTTCTGACCCACCTACCACTGCCTCGATAGAATCAGCAAATATCCTTACACCCTTTCTATTTAAGTGTCCCATCCCTGTAGAAGCAGTCTCTCCTGTTAACAAGCACAGACCAGGATGAGAAAAATTCTCCCCCTTGAGCCTTGCACAATCTCTCATTGGCCAAATTGATTGACAAGGATCTCATCATATACTCCCTCCTATCGTGTCTGGGAAAAATTGCAGACACTTTCAAATTTTTCAGCAGTGACCTGTACTTGTTAAGTAATTCCGCCAGTCTCCTACTCTTAATATCATTAGTGCCAACGTGTAGAACAATATCACCTTCAACATATCTCCTCCATCTTTCCTTTTGTTCTTTGAAATTCAGTACTGTCATTCCCTTTTCACCCCGAATTGTTCTCGTTTCAATTTCTCTACTCTTTCTCGTTACTTTTTCTACACACCAAGTCCACCCAACCTTGCTGTTTGAGCATTCCCTATCAATTTCATTCTTCAATCTATGATAGTTCATTTGATCATCATCTTTTTTTTTTTTGGCCTTTCAGTCTCCTCCTCTCATCCATTTTTTGCAGTAAAATATGTGATCCAGGGCTTCCTCCTAATTTTTTTGCTCACATTTTACTTATTTCAAGATCTGAGCGATAACATTGCTCAGATCTTGAAACACATTTTTTGCACTCTCCTCTCTAAATTTTTCAATATTCTATCTTATAAACAATTTCTTTTTATTCAGGAACTTCAATTTTAGTTCCACATTCATTTTCATGAGTGAGTGGTCTGAATCTCCATCTGCTCCTGGATAGGATATTGCTTTCTTCAATTGGTTACGATATCTCTGTTTAACTAAGATGAAATCAACTTGATACCTTAGTGAGATGCAAGGATTCTTCCATGTATATCTCCTGTGGAGCAGTGCTTTAAACCACATATTTGCTACCATTAGACTCTCTTCTGTACAAAACTCCACTAAGCATTGATCTCTTGTGTTTCTCACTCCTAGACCAAAGTTCCCCATATTATTTTCTTCCCTTCTCTCTCCAACCACGGCATTCCAATCCCCCATAATTATCACATTGTCTCTTGATCTGGTTTTCAGTACTAATTCCTTCAACTGTTCATATGTCTCCTCATCTAATTCGTCAGCACTATTTGAGATTGGCATATAAACTTGTATAATTACCATGTCAACTGGATTTGCCGCAAATCTGACCATGATAAGTCTATGTCCCAATGATTCCATATATCTTCTAGTGCACTCATGAATCTTCTTGTCATAATTATTGCTACCCCTCCCGTCTGCCATTACTTCCTGAGTTCACAACTTTAATCTCCACTTACAAATTTGCCCACTTCACTCCATCTTGTCTTCACCACTATACTATTCCTGTGGCATTTCTGTTTTGATGGCATTAATCTGATCTGACATACCCTTTTACATCTATTCCAATATTTCATAATAGATTAAACACACACACAGTAATACCCCGACTTACGCGAACTCTGAGTTACTCGGTTCCTGATTTTTTTCGTTTGGCAGCACTGCCACCCACTATCTTCAAGGTCGTTTTTCATATGCTATCGATATACGGTGCGATGGCGGAGAGTGAGAGCGAAAGATGAACAAAATTCAACTTTGCTGCCGCATGAGCTGCACACATATACAAGAATTTGTATTCCAACTGTCATATTTATATGTGTGCGTTTGAATTAGTGCTCAACTTTTGTCGGAAATTACATAGTTTTCATGAGAGAAATGGATCGTGTTGGTCGAGCCGTATATCGATGGCATATGAAAAACTACCCTCGGTGTTTCTCTTGCTGTGATATGCATTGGACGTGTTTCGCGCGAACTCTACATGCACAATTACGATTTTACGATCGACGAAAGTTAAGATTGTTTTGTTATACGTTTTCTAAACCCTTAAAAAAAACTGTCGTGCAAACGAAGTAAATCTGATTCTCCTGCACCTAGTAAGAAAAGGAAAAGGAAAAAGAAAACGATATCTTTGGAATGTAAACATAACATTATCAAGGATTTTGATAGCAGAATGAAAATTTGTGAATTGGCAAAGAAGTTTGAGCTACCGGAATCCACAGTAAGAACAATCATAAAAGATAAAGAAAGAAAGAATTCACGAAGCGATGAAAAATGCTCAATCCTTGAACTCAAGCATAATTCATAAACATCATGGTATTATTGCTGAGATGGAAACAATGCTGAAATCATGATGTGATAATCAAGTAAAAGTGAAGAATTGACCAGTCGATCAGAACACTGTGTGCTATCAAGCTAAGCTGATTTTTGAGAGGTTGAAAGAAGAAGCTGGGGAGGCGGGCAAAGATGAAAACTTTGTAGCTAGTAACGGCTGGTCCAACTGATTTAAAACTCTCTGTAACTGGCACATTATCGCGGAGAGTGGAGAGGCGGCAAGTGCTGACAAAGAAGCTGCATCTTCTTTTCCTGAGACACTCAAGGCTATGATAGAAGAAGGTGACTATAGCAGTGAAAGTGTATTTAACACGGATGAGACTGGCCTGTTCTGGAAGAAGATGCCTAAAAGAATTTTTATCGCGCGTGAAGAAAAAAAAAAAAAAAAAACTTTCCAGGCTTTAAGGTTTCCAAAGACCGATTGACAGTGATGGTTGGCGGGAATGCAGCTGTGACTGCAAGTTAAAACCTCTCTTAATTTATCGCTCCGAAAGCCCAAGAGTTTTAAAAAAATATATCTAAAATTAGCTTACCAGTGATTTGGAAGTCAAATCAAAGCTTGGGTGACAGCTTCCGTTTTTGAGGACTGGTTTGGTACCACTTCATACCCGAAGTCGAACATTATTGCAAGTCTAAACAGATTCCATTTAAAGTGATGCTTCTTATTGACAATGCACCCGGTCACCCTCCTGCCATCCTAATTAATTTCAACCCACGTGTGAAAGTTGTGTTTTTGTCTCCAAACACAACCAGCTTGCTTGAACCGATGGACCAGGGAGTCATCAAAACATTCAAGGCTTACTACACGAGGCGTTCGTTTGCACGTCTGAATGATGCTACGAGACAAAATAGTGAGATATCTGTTAAAGACTTTTGGAAACAATTCAATGTTTTAGATGCCGTAAGAATCATTGAAGAATCTTGGGATGAAATTCACAAAAAAAAACATTGGTGTCTGGAAGAAACTTTGTCCATTTTTTTCAAAAACGAGACAAAAACAACGCCAGAAACTGATCATGTTGCTCATGTGATAGAAGAAGTTGTTAATCTTGCCAGGCAATTAGATTTGGAAGTCAATGGTGATGATGTCAACGAGCTGTTGGATTCACATAGTCAGGAGCTGACAATGAATGAGCTCATAGAGATGCGTGAGCAAAACGTCACTGAAGTATCCAACACTTCAGACCCAGTTCCACCAGAAAAGCACATGACAATTGCAAGCTTGACAGAAGGTCTCAAGCTCAATTGAAAAGGGCTCAAAAATTTTAGAAAACAGACTCCAACAAAGAACACATTATAGCTACAAAGCAAGGAATAAAAAAATTATTAGCTTGCTACAAAGAAATTCTGCATGAAAAAAAAAAAAAAAAAAAGCACTGTGTCGTCAGATGAATTTGTTAGATTTTATGAAGCCGTCGACATTGAAATAACTTTTTTACGTAACTCATTTATTTTTTTAATACATACTTTGTATTAATATGTATAAAGAACTGCAATTTTATTAAATATTTTTCTTCTAAACTAGTTTTTTTGTTAGTCCTTGGTCTCAATGTATGTATTTATATGCATTTATATGCAATGTATATGTTTTTATATGCAAAGTTGTACCCCGACTTACGTGAATTCGACTTAAGCGATTTTCGTAGGTCCCACCTATCGCGTAACTTTGGAGTATTACTGTATATGCATTATTCAATTAGTTTTGCACTTTTTTTTTTATCTTCAGTGAGGTGGCACTATTATCCCTCTTCCTCTCTCAATGTCTAGCGAACGTCCAATATTTTCAATTAATGACTTTTGAATTTTCTTAAACATATTTTCACATTGATTCGCACACCCCCAAAATAAACTTTAAATTATAGTCAGATAAAATGTTAAGTATTTACGCTATGTTGTAGCATAGGCAAACAATCAACTGACCGTTAGAAAGAAGACTTTTCCACCCACCCAACCCCAAAGGGTAATGTGAAAACTTAATTTAAGGTAAAGACAAAGGTAGAGATGCATTGTTTTATATTGTTACTTGGTTATAACTGAAATAAAAATTTCAACTGCATAATAGATTTAATTATATCAGTAAATATATTGTGTACATACATATATAAAATTATTTAGAACTTTTCATAAAGTGACTTTTGAGAAAATATTAAAAAATGGGTTAACACACAGAACATTACCTTATGGGTACCAGCAGCCAAGGGAACATAGTCAACAGCATAGGTACCATCCTCATTGTCCTGAACACGCAGTGGAACTAATGCACCTTTTTCATCAATTATCTTTACTTGTACTTCACCTGTTTTAAGAAATTTTTGGTTAATTCAGTAATGAAAGTATTTTGTACATTAATATTTTGAAGTATGTCACCCATTATGTGGGTATATATATGAAGATAATAAAAGAATGACACTTTTATAAATGTGATTTGTATAAAAGTTTAAATTTATTGGAAAAATTACAGAGTACAAGAATGCAAAACTGCTATTGCTTTTGAACTGAACTGAGGACAAAGTGTTACTCAGCGTTAGGTGCGCATGCGCGCGCACACACACACACACACACACACACACAATGAAGAAGTATTTCAAATATGTATATTGTAGAATTTGGGTAATACACTTAGAACAACGAGTCTGCACAGCATGCATGTGCGAGCACCCCTGCCATGTGCAGGGGTGCTCGCACATGCTACTGCCATGCTACTGCCATGTGCATCGCAATATTTTAATACATAAGCACAGAAAATGAATAACTATATGTATGAATAATGCTGCTGAATTGAACGTATTATAACCTGGAATTATTTATAATTTCAGGGTATAAATTCAAAAACAATCATTTTTCTTCTTATAGCACAAGTGGGGCATTTAGGTAAAAACTAATAGACTATCAGCATTTAGTTTAAATATTAGTGTGCTCAGAGTCATGTGAATTTTAATGAATTTAAAAATTTGTATAGAAATAATTTACAAGTGTCAGCATTATACAATATATCAAGAGTATATTTTTATTGTAATATAAGTTATAATATTCCACATAATTTATGGTACCTCAAATGTAAACTACATAAAATTATTTCCTACGCATGCTCTCATATATCTATCATGCAATAAATCTTGGAAATGAAACAGTATGATCTAAATAACAAAATGAATGAGACCATGTCACCAGGTATATTGCCCACAACAACTAAGAGTGCTGCAAATGATCAAAACTGTTTTCTTTAGTGGAAATTTTGCTTTTGTTATCAGAGAGGACAGATACAATTTCTGGTGCTCTTAAGAAACCAGTTTTAAAAATTAACAGAGGGCTTTTGCACTTAAGTGCAGAGTTTTTTGTAAATTTTAGTTTTCTTTTTATTCCTTATTTTTATATTTATTTAAGTTAAACTTACAATTGTAATGATGCTGATTATAGTTCTGACAGAGATTAAATCAGATAATTAGTTTAAAAGAATTTGGAAGCGCTATGGCCTCAACCTACAGGGAATTCGCTTGGCATAATGGTTAATGCAATAGTATCATTGTTATATATAAGTAAATTACTGAAATGGTGAAAATGACAATTTTTATCATATCTCATATTGTGAATACCTTCACAAGTTTCCTGATATTGCACTACTAGTTGCCCGATACTGCAACATGAGATATGATAAAAACTATACCATTTTCAGCATTTCAGTGATTCACTTACGTATAACAATAATGCTATTTTAAAATCATTCGACAGCAATAAACAGTGAAATAATCAACAGAAGAAACTTACTTTATGATAACTTATAATTAGTGAGCAGGTCTACATTTAAAATTGTACTGCAGGAATTTTTTTACAAGTATTTCATCATACTGTAATTAGCATTTTATTAAATATTTTTGTGATATTTTTATAATTTCAATTTAAATTTTATGTAGTAATAAATATGGTTTCTCACTATAAATATCAAGCACAGAACGATTCAGGGAAGAATTGCCACTGGTGATTAAACTGAGAGTCACAATGTTATTACTTGTACTCACTGCAGCATAAACAATTTTCTCTAGCTAAACAGTGAATCAATTCTGTGGGTAGATAGTGAAAAACATGCCATACTACTGGACAAGATTAAGTCTCATCCAGTTGTATGGAAAGCAAATAGATGTCTTGGAGCTGTTACTCAAGTGTCCAGTAATGCTAAGTGACACTCTTGAATGACTAGGCCCCAAGGGCTGGATCATCAGGCACCACTTTCTTTGGTTCCAAATGAGGTAATGTAATTTCAGTGGGGGGCTCAACAGCAGTAGATGCAAAGAACTAGAGGACGATTATTCCAGCTTTTTTGCTGGAATAATCGTCCTCTAGTTCTTTGCATCTACTGCTGTAATTTGCAAGCATGCACTGGTGCACCAATACCCTGGTTATTTTCGAAAAATTTATAATATTGCTAACCAACTGGCAGCTCTTGTTATATGATCCTATGAAAGTTAATGACTTCAAATAGAGGAGAGGGGGATTACACAAAAGCTATGTTAATTAACACTTGAGGAGTTTATTATATAAGGGATTATGGGAGAAATTTTTTTCTTCAGCAGTCTACCTCAGGGAGAAGCAAAAGTCTTTGTAATTGCAAGAGGAAGAGGCTTTAAGGGTTCAGGAAACCTGCTAATTTGAATTTGGGGGGGGGGGGGTCATTAAAAAAAGGTGCAGGTTAGTGGCATGGACCAAGACTTTTGCACTAATTCAAACTATCCCATTCAGTTATACATTAACTGAGAAAGTAGTGGGGGAGGCAGCACAAAACCTACTGCAATGGTTTCCAAAGTCGGGATATGCTGGGTAGGTGGGGCACTAGCTGGTTTGGGAGAATGGTATTTTTTTGGGAAAGTTATATAGTAAAAGTGAATTGATTACAATACAATACACACAATGTAAGAAAATCAATTGTTTAAAGGTTGCTTACCAAAGACAAGCAACCTTTAAACAACTGTTTTCCTCACATTGCAGTCTATATAAAAATTTAATGTGACTATTTTTATCGTCCCTTTCACACTATCTGTGAATAACAAATCAGTGTCATTAGCATTATGACCAGACTTGCACAGTATTCTTCAAGGGAATACCATGGCAGAGACATGGTTGAAAACTTCATTCAGCACACTGGAAGGTCTGAGAGTAGACTTTCATTAGGTGCCTTACTAAATACTTGCCATAAAATTAGCAATAAAAGTTAGCATTAGCAGAGGCATTTGATGCAAGAAAGCAAGCTTATGCAGCATCAGCCAAAAAAAAAAATAAATAAATAAAAAATAAAATAAAATAAAAAAAAAAACCCCACTTCCACTTCACCCCTCTGTTCGTTCAAAATACCTGTCCAGCTGAGCCTTAAACTTATTTAGGCTATCAACCTCCACCACAAGGGATGGAAGTCTGTTCCACCAACCAACCACCTGCTGGCTAAAGGCAAATTTCCGCACGTCTATCCTACATCTGTCTTTCCTCAATTTGAATTTATGCCCTCTCAGGTGATTTTTCTGAGCTAGAGGAAGAATCCCATCAGCATTGAGCATGCTTAAACCATTCAAGGCTTTATACACCTCTATCAGATCACCTCGCTGGTGCCTAGTCTCCAGACACTGTAATTTGCAAAATTTAAGCCTTTCTTCATAAGAGCACCCCTTGTTCCATTCACTAATCTTGTTGCCCTTCTCTGTACTCGTTCCAGCAGCTCTACATCCTTGAAATGAGGCCTCCAGACCTGTATATAGTACTCTAGGTGTGGCCTGACCATTGACTTATACAATGGAATAATCACCGCCTTATCCCTGCTGGAAAAATTCCTGTATATCATTGACAATACTCCATGAGCTCCTCTTGCAGCCCGTCTGCACTGCTCAGAGAACTTCATATCTGCCTGCAAACCACCCCCAAATCCCTTTCATTCTCTACCACTGTCAGTATAGTACCACAGAGTTGATACGTTGCTCTGGGGTTCCTGTTTCCCATGTGTAGTACTTTACATTTGTCAATGTTAAACTTCATTTGCCACCTCTCAGCCCATCTGCTCAACCTTTCCAGATCCTGTTGCAGCAGCATAGTGTCAGTAGTGTCCTTGACAACCCTGCCAACCTTTGTATCGTCTGCAAACTTCATTAAGCTTGATATACCATCATCAATATCATTTATAAATACAGAAAACAATAATGGACCCAACACTGAGCCCTGAGGGACTCCACTAATAACATTAGTCCACGATGAGCAGTGTCCATTGATTACCACTCTCTGTCTTCTCCCCCTCAACCACCCCTTTATCCATAGCAGCAATTTGCCTCCAATGTCACACTGCTCCAATTTGTGTAGCAGTCTTCCATGTGCAACAGTATCAAAAGCCTTTCTAAGATCCAAGTATATAATATCAAAGTTATTCCATGCATCCAGTTCTTTTGTGACTGCATCATAGTATCCAATCAAGTTGGTCAGGCAAGACTTCCCCTTAACAAAACCATGCTGTGTCTGAGCTATAACTGAAGTCTTGTCTAAATGATCCTGCAGTGCTTCTTTAACCAGTGCCTCCATTAATTTTCCCGGAACAGAAGTTAAGCTCACAGGTCTATAATTACTTGTGTCAGCCTTTGATCCTCCTTTGTGAATTGGGGTCACATTTGCACATTTCCAGTCTATGGGTACCTCCCCTGAGTCCAAGGAAGCTCTCATAATTATGGCTAAGGGTTTGCTTACTTCCTTTGCTGCCTCCTTTAATATAACTGGATAGATCCCATCCACCCCGGGTGCCTTTCTTGTGTTTATCTTCAACAGTTTCTCCTCCACTTTACTCCCAGTTATTTCAAGATTCTGTAGCTTACTGCTAGAGTTGAATACATCTCTGGCATTCCCCTTGCTGAATAACTCCTCATGTGTGAATGTCGATGCAAAATATTCATTTAGTTTGTTAGCTACCTGAGCAGGATCATCAACAGTTGACCCATCAATATCAAGTGGACCAATCTGATTCATCCCCTTCCTTCTAGAGTTTACATAAGTAAAGAACTCTTTGCTGTTTTTCTTTGCATCCCTTGCCAAGGATTTCTCGTAATCTGCCTTCGCCTGCCTAACCTCCTTTGTAACTTGGTTGCATATCAACTTGTATCTATCATAGGCTTCTGTGTCATGTTAATTTGTAAGTATCCCATGCATTTTTCTTCTCTGCCATATGCCTCATTAGTTCATCTGACATCCATTTTGGCCTAAACCTTGAACAATATTTCTTAGTTGGTATGTAAAGCCTAGTAGCTTCCAAGATAAGTTCTTTGAATGCTTCCCATTTTGAATTTGCTGTTGGTAACATCATCAGTTGGTCCCACTGTATAGAATTTAAATACTGTCTCAGTCCATCGTAGTCTCCTTTACGGAAGCAATAACCCTTCCCTTTACCCCTAATGGTAGTTACCTCTTTGAGTAAATCCCACTTCAGCACACTGATCACTGCCACCTAGTGGTTCATTTATCTGCAGATTCTTAATGCATGAAGAATCACTGCTGATAATCAAATCAAGAGTATTACTCCCTCTAGTTGCCTCCCGAAAAACATGCTGATGTAGAAAACAATCATCCAATAAATCCACAAAAGCCCTGCTAGTGCGTGAGTAACCAGCCCCCAAATTCAAGTCAATATCTGGGAAATTAAAATCTCCCATTATAAGACACTCTGATTTACTGGCCCACTCTATTTCCCTGTACAGTTCCTTATTATACTCATCAGAGTCATTAGGCCTATAGCACACTCCTACTCTCAATTTTGATCTCCCAATGCTTATGTCACACCAAACTGACTCAACACTGCACTGTCCGGCGATGTCGACTGGCTTCACTTCCTTGGTTTTTATATGTTTCTTAACTAATAGCATAACCCCTCCCCCCTTCCTATCCTGTCTATCCTTTCTGTAGACGTTGTACTCCCCAAATTGCAGTTCTGCATCCTTTATATCTGTGTGACACCACGTCTCTGATATCCCAACAATATCTGCCTTTGATGTTTTGAGCAATACCTCAAATTCATCAAATTTATTTACTAAACTCCTAGCACTGGTGTACACGCAAGTATACCTGCACCTGTTTCTATTCTTAGCTACCCTAACACAACCCATGTGTTTACTTGTACCGCAATGGCTCCCAGCAGTCTCTGAAATACCATGCATCTTGTTTTCCAGGCTTCTGCTCATTCTAATAGAAGCAGTGCAAGAATCTTTCACCTCTGCCAGTGGCTACTGTCATTCTATTGGTCTTTGTCTCCCCCCAAGCTAGCAGTTTTCCGACCCACCTAACACTGCCTCGATAGCATCAGCAAATATTCTTGCACCCTTTCTATTTAAGTGTATCCCATCCCTGTAGAAGCAATCTCTCCTGTTAACAAGTACAGTCCAGGCTGAAAAAAATTCTACCCCTTGAGCCTTGCACAATCTTTCCAGGGCCGAATTGATCGACAAGGCTCTCATCATATACTCCCTCCTATCGTGTCTGGGCAGAATTGCAGACACTTTCAAATTCAACCCTAATTCTCGGCTTTTGTTCAACAGTGACCTGTACTTGTTAAGTAATTCTGCCGGTCTCCTATTCTTAATATTATTAGTGCCAATGTGTACAACTATATCACCTTTTGTGCCCTTAAAAGATGATATTCGCTCTACAACGTCATCAACCTTTGCCCCTGGCAGACATACCCTGGTCGTGTTCCACCTATCTTTTTTACAAAGCATGTTCCCCGTTTCCCTGACAATAGAGTCACCAACAACTACTAGTTCCTGTGGGACCAGCGCATTCTGCCTTGGGGATTGCCTCTGTGTCACGCGATGCCCAAGTGCAAGCTCTGGCGTTGATGCGGGCAGCTGAGAGCTTGATGGGCCCCTCAATTTAGTTTCTTCGAGGGCATCCACCCTGTCCTTTAAGCTCTCATATAGGCCCACAAGAACGCCGAGTTGTTGCCTGATATCGATACACTCCTTGCATCGCGCACACACAAAGACATCCCCCTTGGCAGTATCATGTCCTGTACCTGATTGCTCTGCAAACATCAAGCAAACAGTGCATTTTATAAGGCTGTGAGTCAGAGGACAACTGCCCCCCTCAGTTCTGCTCTGAGTCACAGCACTTCCATTAGCTTGAGCCTTTTGCTTTGCTGCTCTGGTCTGAGTCATGATTCTATTAATTTATTAATTAATTATAATTAATTATGTTATGTTATTAATTATGTTAAATATAATTAAATATATTACGTTTGTAATCTAAGTCGTTATATGTATTTATTTAAACGTACAATTTAACTGCTAACGAAGTTCAACTAACGCTATCTAGTACGGTATATAACTATCGTATCACAAAGGCGGGAAAATTACGAACGGTAGTGGAGTTGAAACACGTGGAAACCCTTACCGATACTTTTATGCAATTACAAGGCCGAGTAAAGAATAAATACACCAAATTAATCAGAAAAATCACAAAATAATGTTATACTACTAAATTTAAATCAAAAGTTTTAGAAAAACAATAATTTCAAATCAATAAATAAGGAAAATCCACTTAGTGGCTTTGAACACGACCGTCTCTAGTAGCCTCGTCAGCAGATCGCCAAGTTCTGTGTATTTGAGTGACAACACAGTGTTCTGTCAATGTCATTACTGCAAACCAAACTTAATTTTGGGGATTGATTTTACAAACAACTGTTGCAGTTAAAAGACTACGCTGATAAAAAATTCAGTTTTTAGTACTGCAGCTTGTGCTGTTTGAAATCCAGTGTCACAGACTGCTCCTGTATGCATTCTTGACATCTAACAACCTTTTCACCAGCAGTTCTAGTTGCTTTACCTGTCTATCACATCTAAACAGAACCATCTTGGTTAATTTGTTAAATGTCATAAAAGTTTAGTTCAATTCCTTATAGCCCTTGTAGTGATGGTTAAATTTTTCACTGGTTACAAGAGGAAAGATGCAGATTCCAAAGATGGTTTAAGTAAAGAAAAAAAAAAAAAAAAAAAAAAAAAAAAAAAACACTATTTCAAGTGGAAAATCAGTAAAAAAGCTAAACTCATAAAATACAATATATCTTTTGAATTAAAAAAAAAATATTGATGTTAATGGAGAAGAAAAGCCAATGTTGATCTTTTAACACTGGCTGTAGATAGCATGAAATAAAATAAATTAGACATTCTGATATGGTACTTACTGAATGTTTTTGAAAAACACCTGAATTTTTCCAAAAAAAAAAAAAAAAAAAAGAAAAGAAAAGTTTAATAAGAAAACCAAAGCAGAATTTTCCAAACAACTGTTATGTTAAAACAATGTCTTGCAACATTCAAAAGTTGCTATAAATTGATAAATGTAAAAAAATGTCATTCAACTGGAGGAAGTTGTTGTTGTTTGGTTTTTAGGAGCATTAGCAACTAAGGCCATATTGCTCCGGGGATATGCGGTGGTCATTCCCTGACCTTTCCGCATCTTCCATATTTGGTGGTCACAGGCTTGAACCCCGGTCTAATCAAGGAGTGCGTGCTACGCACTGCTGCTCCTGCCCACGGAGGCACCCTGGAGGAAGTTGTGTTCTTGCTACTAATGATATCATTAATGTTTAGCAAATCATGTGGCAAAGAACTCCAGATGATACTAATGTAGGAAAAAGAATAATAGATATTTCATAAGACTTTTGCAATCAACTGACAAATGCATGTTTTGTGCTACAAGTAGATGAGACAATCAATGTAGTTAAAGATGCATCTGTAATTACAAATGTTTGGTATGTGTGGAATAATATTAAAGAAGGATTTTTTTGTTTTGAAAACTTAGTGCTGGTAGAGCAATGTCATTTGAAGGTGTTCAATCAAATTAACCATTTTCAAGAGGGGAAAATGAAATGAAATAGAACTAAACCAGACTGCACTGACAGGGCCCATTCAGTGTGTGTGTGTGTTTGAAGACTTCAGGCAACAATAAAAAAAGAAAGCACCTCATGCAATCAGGATCCACTATGTTTCATAGACAGGTTCCTACAGCTAGAAATATGAATAAAAACCTACAGACCATATTTCAAGCCATTATCAGAACTGTTAACTATGTCAAAAACATGGCCACTGAAAAAAAGAGGATTGTTCCAAAATTGTGATGAAAATAAGTCAGAGCACATAGTCCTTTTATACTACTGTGAAACACAGTGGCTCATTCTCATAACAAAATGAATTGGGTGGTAGGAATTTAACTAGCCAGATTTTTTTTTTTTTTTTGTCATGCTTTATTTATTTTAGTGTATAGTTACCTGTAACCTTTTCCTTTAATTAATCTTCCATAAATGGAAATTTATTTATGCACACCAAAAAGATTCAATTCCATATAACCAAGGTAATCACACCTATAATCACTCATTTTTCCAGCTCTATTCACACTGAGCATTTTCTATTTATCTTCATTCACAGCTAAAGTGACATCAAACTGATCACCAGCTTACACAGTTGTGATTAGGAAGAGCAATACATACTAAAAGAGAAATAATCTTTTTTTGCACAGCTTGTAAGTATATAAACAGCAAATGTAATATCAAGATACGAATACTCTTTTTAAGCAGGTATTTATAATTATACATAATATAAGCACGCTCTTATTTATTAACTCACAATTTATATAAAACAAACTTCATGACTCTTTATAATAGCAGCAAAAAATGAAATGGTATTCTTGATTAAAATAATTTCTAAAATTAAACACTATTATATCACATTGAGTAGATAGCTTCAAATGATACCCAGTAATGCAGAAGTGTCAACTGCCACCTGAATAAAAACAAAAATTAGAAATAAAACTACCAAGTAAATGTAAGAATTAGAAATTTTTGAAATAAATAAGCTACTCACACAGGGAAGCAAAGCAGCATGGTCTCCTGCTTTAAGTAAAGCACAACTGCTTCCAGAAACAAGAAACAAATAGGAAACCCCATTCTACTTAATCTAATGGGAAAATGCAGCCATCCACTAAAGGGAAAAAAACCTAAAAGAGAGTAAGTTTGCATGGGGGGGGGGGGGTGAACAGTTCATCAAAGAGGCATCAGCCCTGAAAATTCCCAAAAACATTAATTTCTGTCATGTCTTGCTAACAACAAAAGAACCACAGATGCTCCATGCAGATGATTGAGATAGATATGACATTTTAGCTAGTAGATGTTATGCTGCACATTTGCATTTTGGTTTGGCTGGTCAAGTGGGTAAATTGTAGTCGGCATACAATTTAAATTTTGTCTTTGAATCTATTTGAGTTGCTTCCTAATTATTAGAATAAGCATAGTTAAGATGCATTTTTTGTTGTCTTGTCTATCTTAATCAAGACAATCCATGGTGGTTCTTGTTAGCAAGTCAAGGCAGAAATGCAAGTGTTTAGAAATTTCCACAGGGCCAATGCCTCTGAAAAAGTGGTCATTGTAGTTGCTCCTAAACTTTTAGGTTTTCTTCTCTAGTGGGTAAATTCACCAATTTAGCAAAAAGTGTGGGCATTTCCTAACTTGTTTGTGGCAACAGTTATTCCATACTTTAAGCAGGAGACCATGCCGCTGTGCTTAATTAGGTTGAGTGCAAGTATCTGCTTATTTATTTATTTTAGAAATTTTCTAATACTTATTTTTATTTGATAGTTTTATGCAGGTGGCACTTGGGACCATTTCAGTATTACTAGTTGCATTTTGTAACTATTCCTTTAATGTGGCATAAGTTTTTTTTTTTATATTTCTTGAGTGGCATGGTGTGTAGGTAAAATGTGTTATTTGAAGTGTGATCTAAGTGACCTTTTGTGATGATGATATTGCAAATACGGCTGAAGAAGTGGTAAGAAAATACCACAAAATGTTAAGCCTCCATTATGTACATATTTTCAAATCAGAAATAAATGTAATTAAACCAATGTAGGTTTGAGTGCTTTATTAGCTTCAAATAATGGTATAATAGTGTTTAATTTTAGAAATCATTATTTGATCATACCAGGCTTTGTTTTTTACCTTTTAATGAATTCTTGACTATTATTTATGCAATTTCAAATGGTTTAACGAGTCTCTGAAATAGAAATTAAAAGGCCTAAACCTATTTCCTACCAAAAGGCATGCTGTCCAATATACTAAAAAATACTGCATTCTTGTCAATGTTTTTTCAGATCTAGTTTTGGGTATCCCTTATCAAGAACAGAAATAGATAGGAAAGCTGCTCCAAACAGGTAAGCAAACTTGGTGTTCACTGATAAAATTAGGTTACTTGTTATATCAATAACATCAGTGACCCACACTAATGCAAACTTCCATTACATTAAAAATTAACTCAACTCTGAACATACAACATGCACTTACTTAAGAACCAGCAACTTTTAGACAAGATAAAGGTTGGCTTTGTATTCCTAACAAAACTTACAATAACTGAGTGGTCCAAAAGTAACCTGTTGATCTTTATACTGGTCATACTATTCATGCTCCTTACAAAGAACAGTGGTCTTTACAATACAGAGGAAGGTTAACAGTAGACCATGAAAGTAAATATGAAAAATGTAATTATCTTTTTATTGAATTAGAAGGGATGGGGAAAATGATGGGAGCAATTTTTTTGGGCTAATGCTGTATAAGCTTGCTTCCTTGCATAGTTTCACATTACTAATACTAAGAGAAAGTTACATATCTCCTCCAAATTTGCTTGGATAGAAAACTTAAACCTATTTCCTACCAAAGGTGTGCCTTTTGGTAGAAAACAGGTTTAAGTTTTTTGATATAATTTTTACTTCAGAAACTTAATAAGCCATTTAAAATTGCATAGTAGTAAAGTATCTAATTTTTAGCAATCTTTGCTATTATGCATGAAAAATGTATTGAATTTCTTCATAATAAGGCATCTTCCTGTAATTAACAATTAGTATGTTAATTATCTATTCACAAACATATCTACCAAAAAGATATTAAGGAATTAAAGTATTGGAAAAATTAATATAGTATGTGAATTTAAAAATGTATTCCTTAATATTGACATATTCTTGTTTTGTTTGGATGCACTGAACTCTTAATGAAACAGAAAAAATATTTTGGTCCCTTACACTTTGAATTAACCATGTTTTAATGTATACAGTGTGGGAGGGAGGGCTATCTGACATGTCAGTGGAAAATTTGTGATGAAGGAAAATGTACATCAACACACTGTAGTACTTGATAGTGTTATTTTTTAAAACAATGTATTTTTAACCTGAATGTGTCATTGATTTTTTTATCACATTATATTATATTTATTGCCATAAACAATTCATTTTATCCCTATCCTATAGCACTCAAGACAGACAGACAGATAAAACACCGGGGGGGGGGGGGGGGAGTTCAAAAATTGTATATTCAAATTTCAAAATATTACCCCAAATTGGCTATTACAGAATATACAGTATAAAAATGATGCTGTAAATAGTTTCAAATAAGATATCACAAGAACAATTACCAGCACCAGCTCCTCGAGTATCAATGTTGAAATGTGTGGGAACCTGAGCTTTAACATCTTTCTCGACTCCAGGACCAAATACTTGCACTTTTGTAATATCTAATGGTTCAGACACTTGCACCTTAATAAAATAATAAATGAATAATATAGTATAAAAATAAAACAAGAAAAAAATAGTTACACACAATTTCTTGCTTATAGTGAATTCATATTATTCAATATTATTAGCAACTTACCCTGAATGGACTCTTTGGAATTGAAACTCCTCCATAATTTACTTGAACAGTATGTTTATTATTCTTTGTAGGTTTATAGCTGCATTTATAAGTTCCATTCTTGTTATCCTGCACTTTAAGATCAACATTTCTGTACTCCTCATCCATTATATTCACATCTAATGGAGCATGTCCTCCTGCTTTGCGAGTATCTACAGTAAACTCTGTTGGCTGATCCTGAACAACACCAGTTTTTTGTATTCCTGGCCCATGTGCCTCCACCTGAAATTAGTGATAATATTTCATATAACTAAATTAAAGCCATAATATCTTTGTAAACAAGGCATTTGAATACATCAATATATTAAAATAATAGTTCTCAAAGTAGTATACATATTGCTGTGGCTACAAAAATGAGGTGTATGTGTGAGTCGAGTACTTCAATGTCTGTTTAAAATGAAAATGTTTACTTTTATAACAAATATACTTCTCATCTACCACACATACACACGATAGAAGATTGCTCTACAATAATACTGTAGCCAAACCATAATATATATGTTTAAGTGTTGCAATCTAAAAAATTAATAATAAATCTGAAGTTTTAAATCATTTAAGTACATTCATTTAGTTTAACCAGTTTCTTACATATGTAAGTACACTATTCTAA
Source organism: Mastigoproctus giganteus (assembly GCF_048544385.1). Taxonomy (NCBI): domain Eukaryota; kingdom Metazoa; phylum Arthropoda; class Arachnida; order Uropygi; family Thelyphonidae; genus Mastigoproctus; species Mastigoproctus giganteus. Next base: position 237,154,499 of record NC_143579.1, on the reverse strand, counting down.
AAAAATTAGACTTCATGTTCTTAAAGTCTGCAAATTAGAAGTGAAGGGTACAAAAATGTTGAGATACATTATACTATAATATTGCTTAAATATACAATAATTTGAAGCTTATGCAGTAAGCTTACTCTATGACATGGATGTTCAACCAATTGATCGCGGCATGCTTTTTAGTAATCTCACGTTAAGTTAATTTCAATATTGTTAATCATATGTTTAAAAAAGTCTAATAAAAAATGTGCTCATGACAGAATTTGTTTTAAAACAATCTGAAAATTCAGCAACTTGCAGTGAGTGCTTCACTAACAGTCAGAATATTCAGTTCTACATATTTTCCAGTTTATTCTTCGTGTTTCTCACCTATTTGATAATTCACTTTATCAATAATGCTGTCATCTGTTAACTTTTGCAATGTGATCATGTCATCACCAACCATAACATGTGTCTCAATCATATTTTTCAAATCGATTCTGATAAAGGCAGGTCTTCCTCAGTACCAGTTTCAACAGAAACACTCCAAAGAATTTTCTGTACTAAATCCCATACCCTATTTTCACACCTTTACCACATTTTCTACTACATCCAAAAATACAACTTTTGTATTTCTTGCTGACATTGAAAATTGGAGTTCCATCTAATAACGTGAATATGTTGATGAATTAAAATATCACAATAACAATGGAGCTCAGGAAACAATTGATGACTTGCTTCAGTAAAAATTTCTTCACTGCATGGACCTAATAGTGGATCCCATTTTTAAGAGAAACTATTCTAACACTTTATGCATCACAATAAACATAAACACTCCAATAAATATTTTAATAAATGAGCATCATGTTACAAACCCTATGTCAGGTTCTTGCTCATGTGCAAAATGATTAAGAACAAGGGCTACAAATTTTCTTTTCTCAAACTGCTGACATTCTGTTCTAAGCAGAATCTAATCTAGTATCTAGCTTCCTCAGAGCCTATTGTTACCTAGCAACACATCTCTAAATTCCCCTAAGTAGGGAATAATGGACATGAATGAGAGGGAGGGTGCTGGAGAATAACAGGCCATGAAAATGCTAGATATTCAATTACAGATGCCTTTTACAACATGGCATCAACCCCTTTTTTTCTTACTCATGCATGAACAAGAACCTAGTATAGTTTGTAATGTGATGCCGATTGATTAAAATACTTATTGTAGCATATAAAGTGTTATAACAGCTCATTTCTTGATGGATATCACCTTTGAAGAAAATGTCTTATTTAAAGACATGATTAAAAGTTCCCATTTTCTTTAGTAGAATTGAAAAAAAAAAAAAAAAAAAAGTAAAAGTATTACTATTTTCAACGATGCCTTTAGTTCCCCTACAGTACTAACTGATCCTTCATTAATTCACTTACATGACATCCATTCTTATCCCTAATATCTCAGTTTCTATTCTATACAGAATACTTTAAGCAATTTTAATGCATGCATATCACATAGAAATGTATGTTTCTACTGTTTACCAAAACTAAAGAAACAAAAAAAAAAAGTGTGATCCCATTTTTCATTCCTGGTAGTGTGCACAATTTCTGCCTTATCTAGAAAAGGCATCTGTTCTTGTACTCAATTTATCTACACTACATTAAGGTTTCGAAATATGTACTTAGAAGTACTTACAAAAGTAAAAATACTAAATCTACACATAGCATATCACAAACTGAGTATATTCTTAATATTGCACTCTTTGCATACATTGTATATATTTTACATGATCAGTTCTTACTTTTTCTGGAAAGTAATCAGTTCTAGGAAGTATCTGAGCAACATATGGTGATTTTGGAATATCTTCATTATTACAAAGAATGTGAACAGCATAATCTCCAGGAGCAGTGGGATGATATTTAACATCTGCCGATCCATCTCCATTATCATGGCATTCAATTTTTGCTTGAGATGGCCCTTCAATAGAAAATCCTGAAAAAATATGCAATAAATACATAAATATTATCAATAATAATAATAATAATAATAATAATAATAATAATCTGTACATGGTCACAAATTAACAACATAACAAAAAATAAAAATAATTCAAATCCAAAATAAAAATACCTAGCAGCATAAATTCATAAATGACATCCAGAATAATAACAAATATCTGAGGTATCAGAATAAAAAAAAATCTTTCAAATCAGTGAGGAAAAAATTAGCATATTCATACACTTATTAGTAATTTTCTCATTTTTAAAAAAATTATTTTTGCAGTACTAAGTTACTGAAAACCATATAATTATATTCAAGGATCACATTAAACCAATTTTGAATCTGAATATGCCCCAATATTTTACTTTACACACATTCTCAATAAAGATGTGAAAGTATGCTTTCTGAATAAAATTATGAAAGGAGAGAAAATATCATTTCCACTGAGAGAAGTGCGATCGTGCTAAGTAACAGAGGAAAAAGGAATATACAAGCCTGCAGCAACACAAAATGTTTGGAAAATACAGTATTGTGTCAGAAAACCAATTTGGATTTATCCCAAGATGGAGTAAAACTTAGAAATGTAGTAAAACTTAGATGAAGAAATTCACAGAGAGACAAAGGGTTACACATGGTATTCCTCAGGAATACCTTTCACACATGAATACCCATAGTCCCAAGAGAATGATCAAGAATATATTAGATCATTGGAATCTAATCTAATAATATATTAATTATAATATATTAGAATCGAGAATACAATAGTTTTAACAGACATATACATGAAAGCAGGATCAAAATAAATCCAGAAAAATCCTGGTTACTTTGATATTGCAATTGGAGTAACCTGAAATATCAGTGCTAAACCCTTATCCTGTTTATTTTGGTGTTATGTGACAAAGACTTCATGTACAGAAGAATTCAGATAAAGAATGAATTTTTGAATGAAGTAATAACAGATGTCCTGTCAGTGACAGAAAGGCTACTTGGGGCAATCTTACAGGTGTGTTAAGGAACAGAATAAAGAACATTCTAACCACACTACTATAAAAGTCAGTGATGTAGCTGCCTTCCATTCAATTTCTGCGGGCGACATTTTTGGCCTCAAGCTTATCACTCAGGCTTTGGTAAACCATACAAAAAGATAATTCTCTGAAGAATTTGCCACCTAACCAAATCCAGGTCTGAATAAAAACAGAGGAAATTTTACTATCCTCCCACACTGGGCCTCACTGTTTCCCCAATATCATAGTTTTACAACCCTTCTTCCTCCCCACAATGTTTCTAAAAATTTCAAGGTTTATCCCAAAAATTTCAATAAAAGCCACAAAGTAGCAAATAATACCATCTGGGGTTATTTTAATACCCCATCAGGCAGAAAAACTGGGTGGAATCTTTTCATCTAGGCAGAAGACGGACAGTAACAACAAATCCAGCCCAACCATGTGGTCTCATTCCATCTCCAACATCCCAGTTCTGAGATTAAGGGATTAATAATCTCTAAAGAACTTTATCTCAGAAAATCCTTGAGGATTAATAAAGCTTCCTCAATGAAAAGTTAACTTGGTCTTATCCCAAATATTCTCTTTGTCTCATAATATGAATACTCCAGATTATCAACATCATTAGTACAAAGAAACTAAGGGCTTTTATTACACCAAAACACACACACCCAACAGGCCTTTGAGTTTCCTCTAAAGTATTTGGCTTCAGCTACTCATGGATATAACTTATGATTAACAACTTGCAGGCTAAAGGAAGACTTCCTACAACATCTTCAAATATTACTGTTTGCATATCAAATTTGTTTCTTATTTACAGGTTTTGTAACTTTCAAATGTTGCTAAAGCAACCTTTGTTACCAAGTGATACTTGTACTGAAATCAAAATATTATATACATGAAAGCATATGTACACACATGCACTAGAGTTGTAGTGTGTGTGTGTGTGAGCGCGCGCACACACGTGTCTTAAGTTAAAATCTTAGGTACATGTAAGCATATGCATACACTCTCTGCAGTTCACACAAATACAGAAAACTCAGTACTTACCAAGAGACCCAGTTTCTCCATTTGTCTCAACTGTGAAACAAGCAGGATAACCAACAACACCTCCAGTTAAACCAGGTCCGTAAGCTCGGATCTTTGACTCTTTATATGGACCCACATTTACTTCAAAAGGACTTCGAGGTATCTCCTGACCCCCATAAGTGATTGTTACTACATAACGCCCTTCCTTTGCTGGTCGATAAAGGCACTCATAGGTGTTATCATCCAACTTATTTATATCTACGTGTTCAGGAGTTCCACCTAAATTTATAAATTTAATAAACATTAATAAAATCTGGAAACTAACAATAATGTGCTGTTATACAAGGTGTGATCAAAAACTCAAGTTCCTAGTCTGCAATTTTTTTTGTGTTAGGCAGGTTTAAAATATTCTTTTGTAGGAACACTGTTGCATACTGAATGCATAAACCAAAATAGAGCAAGAAATTATGTCGATTTGTTAGTTTTTTTTGTTTTTTTTTATCCATATAAAAGCAGCAAGAAAGCTAGCACAAGAAGTATACATTGTAAATTGTTTCTCTTGGACAAAAAATATTTCTTCATTCCAAAAACAAAACAAGTTGAAAAGGAGTTAGGAAACTAAATTATAACAAACTTTTTTCATTTAACAATAGATATTTTTCATTAAGTATAATCAAAAGTCCATAGAAACTCAGAATAAGATCAGATAAAATAAATCAAAGTTCTCATTTTCTGTTAACCTCAGCTGAATGGTTGTAAAAACAGTTTTCTTCCAAGGGATTGTGTTAGTCTTCTCTCATTCATGACCGGTTGGTTTTGGTTTTCATGCTGCATGGACAACTAAGTCCATGATGCACTAAATCCAATATTTAAATATATTAGAACACTTTCTCATTCATGGAACAGATAACTTAAATGTCACTTATAAAAAAGGTAAAGTGCAGCCATTATCAACCCACTGCAGGATGGAAGCCTCCTCAACAATTCATGCTGAGGGAAATGGACCATAATCTGCCACACTGGTCCAGTGCGGGTTGGCAGATCAACTGTATTCAGCAGTCAGGGGCTTGAACCCCGGTCTACTCAAAGAGCGTGTGCTACCCCGAGGACTTATCAAATATAGCATTAGTAGAGGCATATAATGCAAGAAACTCTGCTACGGAGGCCTCTTATAGTCACTTATGACTATAATGAATGTCACTTATAGTAACCCCCAAATGCTCTTTAATATTTTATTTAACATTATAGTCTAGCTTCACTTCTCAATTATCTAGAATGATTTTCTGATAGAAAATCAATGATACACTTCACTGATTCAGAGAAAGATATCTGTTAAGTAGGCTAGTCTTTCCATAAGCATCTAAATGCATGAGAACTTTGCGCCAGGTTCTCATGCATTGTCATTATGCAAAGAATTGGCAATCTGCATGTTACTCTAACATAACACAGAGGTTAGAGGACCAAGAAAGCAAGCTTATGCAGCATCAGCCAAAAAAAAAGCTCCCATTTCACCCCTCTGTTCGTTCCAAATACCTGTCCAGCTCAGCCTTAAATTTATTTAGGCTATCAACTTCCACAACAAAGTATGGAAGTCTGTTCCACCAACTACCCGTTGGCTAAAGGCAAACTTCTGCACATCTATCCTATATAGTTTTAATACAAGCAAGAAGTCCTGTATATTTTCCTGTAATTGATTTTGTACCACCAGGTATGAATACCATAGTGGCAAGATCAATGAATATGCTTTTCTTAAGAATAGGAGTTAGTATTAATAATGCAAGAAATCAAGCTCATACAGCATCAGCAAAAAAAAAAAAAAAAAATGCCCAACTATCCATCCCTTCCAGCAGTTTGTCTAGTTCTTTCTTGAATTTATTCAAACTATCACTTCCACAACAATGGATGAAAGCTTCTTATCCAGCAAACTGCATATCTATTCTGCAACTACCCTTCCTCAATTTAAATTTATGGCCCCTCATGTGCATAATCTGAATAAGAGAAAGAATTCCATCAACATTGAGTTTGCTCAAGTCAGTCAGAGCCTTAAAGTTAATAAGACTAGAAAATAAGAGGGGGGGGAGAGAGAAAGAGAGAGAGAGAAAGAGAAAAAAACATAGCACCTAGACTAGAGTTAATAAGATGGAAAAAAAAAAAAAAAAAAAAAAAAAAGAACATGGCCCCTCCATAGCCAGGTGGGCAGAAGCAGCAGTGCATAGCACACGCTTCTTGATTAGACCGAGGTTCGAGCCCATGACCACTAAATACAGAGGACGCGGAAAGGTCAGGGAATGACCACCGCATGTCCCAGGAGCAATATGGCCTTAGTTGCTAATGCTCCTAAAAGCCAAAAAACAACAACAAAAAGAACACTATTACACCAACAAATTAATACAGCAGAGTAATGCAGCAATTAAGGTTATGCTTGGCAAAATGAGACCAGACTACCAAAATACCCTAACCATTAAAATAAAATAAAATAAAATCATAACATTAAAAGGCAAAAACTTAAGTAACATCCACCTCTAGCAGTGCAAATGGACTCCACGTCCAAGGGGAGACACTATCACATTTACTACAGGAAGAACACCATATTCACAAATAAAATAAAGGCTGGAAACCAGTGTTGGTAAGAACTGCTTTTCTTTGAATTACAAAGAAATTCAGTAGTCATTGACTGCTATTCAGCAAAACATCAATGGATGTCCTTTTTGATCCAAATAAAAGATGGAAAGTAACAAATGAACTGAACTACAAAATAAGTATAACATATACCAATGCAATAAAATAAATTTCAAATCTTATAATCAAATTAAGTGAAATTAATATATATAATGTCTGAATTGATTTTAATAGGATTTTAGTAAGTGATTTTAAGTAAATTTTAATGGACAAATTATAACAAGAGGAAGAACTCAAAATTGAGTTCTTCCTCTTGTTTAACTTAAATCTTACTGGTAAATTTGACACAAAAATCACATTTACCAGTAAGATTTAAGTTAAACAGAAATAATGTAGAAAGTTTAGCTGAATTCTCTACTGAAATACTTTGGTTCCAAATAATAATAATAAAAATATCTAGATATAAGGGAAGATTTGCCTCTAATATTAATTGCTCTAAGCAGTACCAAAAATATACAAAAAAGAAAACTATGAATTTATATTCTTCTTACCAGGACCAATCACCTTCACTACTAAATCTCCTTGGCCAGCATTCTCTGTGAAAACTTTAAAATCTGCCACATCACGTACTCTAATGCCATTTGGTTGCAGTCCACGTCCAGAAGCCTTGACTTTTCGGGCATCACACACTAGGAATGAATTAAAAGAAATCTTAAAAGGGAGAAATATTATTCCCTAATCATGATTTTAAATTACTGTTTCTCTTCATGACTTATATCCATTTAGCCAATTTAACTTCCACAACTGAAAACAGTTAAAAGAAGATATATTCACAACACACCTAAGAATGAGCTCAATGGAATTTTTCCCACATTCACTTCTTATGGACACCAGACCAGTTACACACACACACACACACACACACACACACACACACACACACACACACACACACACACACACACACTATTGCAGCAGTTAATTTGATGATATCATCAATCCAACCAAGCCACTAAGCACAACCCACATTCAGTACAAATACAAATAGCTTATATTATATTTATGTATACATTAGCTTGCAATTTATTTCCAAATTATTTTACTCAAATATCTTTTATATCTCTGCCAAGTTTGACTTATTAAATTTTCTGACAAACATGCTTCTTTAAATTTCCATTTCAACATCAAATCAAATTTGATGCTGAAATTTAAAGGGAAGGGTTTTTGCTTTCGTAAAGGTGACTACAGTGGTGCCAGACAGTTCTTAAATTCTATACAGTGGGACCAACTGATGATGTTACCAACAGCAAACGCCAAATGGAAAGCATTCAATAAATTAATTTTGTGAGCTACTAGGCTTTTCATACCAACTGAGAAATAATGTTCAAGGTTTAGGCCTAAATGGATGTCTAATATGACTCATAGTAGAGAAGAAAATGCATGGAATGCATATAAATTATAAGGTGACACAGAAGCCAATGGTGGATATAAGCCAGTCTATAATCAAGTCATAAAGGAGGTCAAGCAAGCAAAGATCATGAGAAATCCTTGGCAAAGGATGCAAAGAAAAAGAGCAAAGACGTCTTTACTTATGTAAACTCTAGAAGGAAGAGGATGAATCAGATTGTTCCATTTGATATCGATGGTTCGAATGTTGATAATCCTGCTCAGGCAGCTAACAAACTGAATGAGTATTTTACATCTATATTCACACATGAGGAATTCTGTAGGAAGGTGGAGGCCAAAAGCATTATCAAACTAACAAAGAGCTAAATGATTTTGCACAGTAGTCTATGTGCAACAGTATCAGAATCTTTCCTGAAATCCAAGTATATGATATAAAAATAATTTTTACATCCAGTTCCTTTGTGACCACACATGGACTGATGTTATTAGCAGAGTCCCAGGGTTCGGTGCTGGGCCCATTGTTGTTTTGTGTATTTATCAATGATATTGATGAAGGTATATTAGGTCCTAGTATGCAGATGATACAAAGATTGGCAGGGTTCTTAATGACAGTAGAGACATTATGCTACTGCAACAGGATCTAGAAAAGTTAGGAAGATGGGCTGAGAAGTGATAACTGAAGTTTAACATTGACAAATGCAAAGTACTCCATATGAGTAGAAGTAACCCAAGAGAAATATACCAACTGTGTGGTACAACACTCAGAGAGGTGGAGAATGAAAAATACCTGGGGGTCATTGTGCAGTCAGATAAGAAGTTCTCCGGCAGTGCAGATGGGCTGCCAGAGCACTGTATACAGATCTGGAGGCCTCATTTTAGGAAAGATTTAGAGTTGCTAGAATGAGTACAGAAAAGAGCAACAAGATTGGCGAGAGGAACAAAGGGATGCGCTTACGAAGAAAGGCTTAAGTTCTGCAAGTTGCAGCATCTGGAGACTAAGCACCTGCAAGTTGCATAAGGCCTTGAATGGTTTGAGCAGGCTCAATGCTGATGGGATACTTCTGCTTGCTCAGATTAAGAACTTGAGGGGCATAGATTCAAATTGAGGAAAGACAGTTGTAGACTAGATGTGCGGAAGTTTGCCTTTAGCCAGCAGGTAGTTGATTGCTGGAAAAGACTTCCATCTGTTGTTGTGCGAAGTTCATAGCTTAAATAAATTTAAGGCTGAACTAGATAAACATTTGGAGTAACCGGATGAATGAAATGGGAAGAGGTTTTTTTTTTTTTTTTGGTGATGCTGTATAAGCATCACCAAACATGGAAGACTGCTACACAAATTGGAGCAGTGTGACATTGGAGGCAAATTGTTGCTACAGATAAAGGGGTGGTTGAGGGGGAGAAGACAGAGAGTGGTAATCAATGGACACTGCTCATCGTGGACTAATGTTATTAGTGGAGTCCCTCAGGGCTCAGTGTTGGGTCCATTATTGTTTTCTGTATTTATAAATGATATTGATGATGGTATATCAAGCTTAATGTCCAAGTTTGCAGATGATACAAAAGGTTGGCAGGGTTGTCAAGGACACTACTGACACTATGCTGCTGCAACAGGATCTGGAAAGGTTGAGCAGATGGGCTGAGAGGTGGCAAATGAAGTTTAACATTGACAAATGTAAAGTACTACACATGGGAAACAGCAACCCCAGAGCAACATATCAACTCTGTGGTACTACACTGACAGTTGTATAGAATGAAAGGGACTTGGGGGTGGTTGTGCAGGCAGATATGAAGTTCTCTGAGCAGTGCAGACGGGCTGCAAGAGTAGCTCATGGAGTATTGTCAATGATATACAGGAATTTTTCCAGCAGGGATAAGGAGGTGATTATTCCATTGTATAAGGCAATGGTCAGGCCACACCTAGAGTACTGTATACAGGTCTGGAGGCCTCATTTCAAGAAGGATGTAGAGCTGCTGGAACGAGTACAGAGAAGGGCAACAAGATTAGTGAATGGAACAAAGGAGTGCCTTACAAAGAAAGGCTTAAGTTTTGCAAATTACAGTGTCTGGAGACTAGGCACCAGCGAGGTGATCTGATAGAGGTGTATAAAGACTTGAATGGTTTAAGCATGCTCAATGCTGATGGGATTCTTCCTCTAGCTCAGAAAAATCACCTGAGAGGGCATAAATTCAAATTGAGGAAAGACAGATGTAGGATAGACATGCGGAAATTTGCCTTTAGCCAGTGGGTGGTTGGTTGGTGGAACAGACTTCCATCCCTTGTGGTGGAGGTTGATAGCCTAAATAAGTTTAAGGCTCAGCTGGACAGGTATTTTGAACGAACAGAGGGGTGAAGTGGAAGTGGGTTTTTTTTTTTTTTTTTTGGCTGATGCTGCATAAGCTTGCTTTCTTGCATCAAATGCCTCTACTAATGCTAATATCAAAATTATTTTTTGCATCCAGTTCCTTTGTAACCACATCATAATAACCAATAAAATTTGTCAGACAAATCTATCCGTTAAAAAAATCCATGCTGTGTCTGCATTATTGCTGCAGTCTTCTCTAGATGATCCTGCAATGCATCTTTAAGCAGTGACTTCATCATTTTACCCGGAACAGAAGTTAAACTAACTGGTCTGTAATTACTCGTGTCACCCTTCGATCCCTCTTTGTGAATTGGGGATACATTTGCACACCTCCAGTCCATGGGGACCTCCCCTGAGTCCAAGGATGCTCTCATAATTATGGCTAACGGTTTTCTTACTTCCTTTGCCACCTCCTTTAATATAACTGGATAGATCCCATCCAATCCAATCCAGGTGCCTTTCTTATGTTTAACTTCAACAATTTCTCCTCCACTTTGCTCTCAGTTATTACAAAATCATTAAGCACCCTGCTACAATTTGATAACCTTCTGGCATTTTGTGTGAATGTTGAAGTAAAATACTCATTCAGTTTGTTTGCTATCTGAGCAGGATCATCAACAGTTGAACCATCGATATCAAGTGGACCAATTTGATTCATTCCTTCCTTTTAGAGTTTATATACGTAAAGAAATCCTTGCTGTTTTTCTTAGCATCCTTTGTCAAAGATTTCTCATAATCTACCTTCACCTGCCTAACCTCCTTTGTGACTTGATTACAGACTAGCTTATATCTGCCATAGGCTTCTGTGTCGCCTGATAATTTATATGCATCCCATGCATTTTTCTTCTCTGTCACGAGTCTCATTAGTTCATTTGATAACCATTTAGGCCTAAACCTTGAACAATATTTCTTAATAGGTATGAAACTTTAGTAGCTTTCACGATTAATTCCTTGAATGCTTCCCACTTAGAATTTGCTGTTTGTAACATCATTAGCTGATCCCACTGTACTCACCTTAACGGAAGCAAAAACCCTTTCCTTTACACCCCTGATGGTAATTATATCTTTATGTAAATCCCACATCAGTACACTGTGATCACTGCCACCTAGTGGTTCCTTTATCTGCAAATTCTTAATACACGAATGATCACTGCTTATGACCAGATCAAGAGTATTACCCTCTCTGGTTGCCTCTCGAACATGCTGCTGCAGAAAACAACCATCCAATAAATCCACAAAAGTCTTTCTAGTGTGCAAGTGACCAAACCACAAGTTCCAGTCAATATCTGGGAAGTTAAAATTCCCCATTATAAGACATTCTGATTTACTAGCCCACTCTATTTCTATGTACAATTGTTCATTGTATTCATTCGAGTTATTAGGCCTATAACACACTCCTACTCTTATTTTTGCTTTTCAGTGCTTATGTCACATGAAACTGATTCAACAGTGCACTGTTTCTCTATATCAACTGAATGCACTTCTTTTGATTTTATGTTTTTCTTAATTAACAGCATAACACCTTCTCCCTTACTATCCTGTCTGTATACACTGTACTCCCCAAATTCCAATTCTGCATTCCTAATATCTGTGTGACACCACGTCTCTGATATCCCAACAATATTCGCCTTTGATATCTTGATCAACACTTCAAATTCGTCCAATTTATTTACTATACTTCTAGCATTGGTATACATGCAACTATTCTTATTCTTAGTTACCCTAACACATTCCATATACCCACCTGTTTCACGATGACTGCAATCAGTCCCTGAAACCCCTAGCACCCCTCACTCCAAGGCACTGCTTATTCTAATAGAAATAGTGAAACAAAAAAAACCACCTTCACCTCTTCCTGCAGCTACTTTTAACCTTTTAGTCTGAATCCCCCCCCCCAAGCTACCAGTTTTCTTACCCACCTAACACTTCCTTGATAGCATCAGCAAATATTCTTGCACTTTTTCTATTTAAGAGTATCTCATCCCTGTAGAAACAGTCTCTACTGTTAACAAGCACAGACCACGGTGAAAAATATTCTACCCCTTGAGCCTTGCACATTCCCTCCAGGGCCGAATTGATTCACAAGGCTCTCATCGTGTACTCCCTCCTATCGTGTCTGAGCAGAATTGCAGACACTTTCAAATTTAACCCTAACTCGTGTCTGAGCAGAATTGCAGACACTTTCAAATTTAACCCTAACTCGTGTCTGAGCAGAATTACAGACACTTTCAAATTTAACCCTAACTCAAGACTTTTTTGCAACATTGACCTGTATTTATTAAATAAATCTGCAGATCTTCTACTCTTAATGTCATTGGTGCCAATGTGTACAACAATATCACCTTTTGTGCCCTTAAATGATGATATATGCTTTACAACGTCATCAACTTTTGCCCCTGGCAGACATATCCTGATCCTATTCCATCTATCCTTTTTACACAATATATTTCCCATCTCCCTGACAATAGTCACCAACAATAACTAACTCCTGTGGGGCCAGCGCATTCTGCCTTTGAGATTGCCGCTGTGTTGCCTGATGCCCAGGAGTGAGCTCTGACGTTGAGTTGGGCAGCTGAGAGCTTGATGGGCCCTCATTAATTTATTCGAGGGCATCTACCCTACACCTCAAGCTCTCATAGATGCCCATTAGAACGCTGAGTTGATGCCTAATTTCTAGGCACTCTCTGCACCTAGCACACACAAAGACATCCTCCTTGGCTAGATCATGTTCAGTTCCAGAGAGTTTGGCAAACATTTCACAAGTTGCACATTTTTTTTAGGCTGTGATGCGTTGGAGAATCGTCCCCCTCAGTTCTCCCCCGAGTCACAGCACTCCTGCCACTTTGTGACCGTTGCTTTGCTGCTCTAGTCTGGGGCATGATATTTTAAATTAATAAGAGCAATAAATTTAATTAATTAATTGTCAATACTACATTATCTAATAGAATCCTAAATGCAGTATTACGCTATTATTTTTACGTTAGAGCTACCTAGTTACCACAATTAAAAATTTGAATTCCCTACCACTCTATACAAAAACAATGGCTGCAAGATCCGAATGAAACAATGGTTTTACGTATATTAAGTAGTAATCTACAAAAACTCTTATCTAAATTAAAAAGAAAAATAACCAGTGTAACTAGAACTATAAAACTACGTATAAAGTACAATATAAAATAACAATTAGATAAATATAATGGCAAACACTTATTGCTTTTTCTGAGCCTGTAATTGACAGGTGTAATTTTTAAAGAGAGTCAGTGCCTGTGTGTGTGTGTGAGAGAGAGAGAGAGAGAGAGAGAGAGAGAGAGAGAGAGAGAGAGAGAGAGAGATCAATAAATTTTGTTAACATTATTATAATTGGTGTTAACATTGGCAACACTTCATGACCCTCATTTAGCAAACTTGGACACTTTGGGACAAGTGGCCTTACACTAAAACAGTGGTTCTCAAAGTTTGGTAAAACCTAAGGATCCCCTTTAAGCCTTTATTTTCCACAGAACCCTAGAGTTAATGGAATTGCTTCTATGATGTAAAATAAGTGCAATTTAAAAACCTTTGTATTCTAACACATACAGTCCCTAACCACTAAACTGCACTACACTTCTCCTACCAATACTCTAGGGCAGTGGTTTTCAACCGGGGTGCCGTGTAATTTGGGTTTAAATTACTTAAAGTTATTATTTTGAATTTTATATATTTATTTCATTATAAAAAGGGTACAACATAAAGGGTATGGTACAATATCCACTGTACCGTATCTTTTTAATTTTGTGGCGATCTATAATTGATCTTTATTTAGTACCTCTATATAAAGAATAAAATTATTATATATAGGTATATATTAAAAGGTCGAAAACCACTAGGTATTTCTTTTGGCCTAGGGCTGCTGTGAAAAAATTACTAGGACAGTAAGGGTGCCGTGAACCGAGAAAGGTTGGGAACCTCTGCTCTAGGGTCTTGATCCCAATGGGGGGGAAAAAAAATCTTTATCTTGGTCCTCCAACCACACACCTACAGCTGCTGCAACCACCTCAGTCAGATGCATATCTTTTCCCATGGATGTTATCCTTCAGCTTGACGAACAAATAAAAAGTCACCGCAGATCTGAAGAACAGGATGAATGCTGAAACAACTGAAATCCTGCAGTTTGTATGGCAGTCATTGCAAACTGGGAGGTGTGAATGGGTGCATTGTCGTGAAGAACAAGACACCTTTTCACAATTTCCCACATCACTTTTCCTTGATGGCTTCACAAAGTTGACTTATGAGGTTGCCATAATATGCACCAGATGGCAGGTGCATCCTTTTCCAGGTAGCCAATCACGATGATGTCTTCTGCATCGGGGAAAAAAAAAAAAAAAAAAAACTTATGCCAGCTGATGGAGTAATAGAGGACTTCTTGAGAGGTGGAGAACACGGATGCTTCCACAGACTATTTTTCAGTCTCTGGGTCAAAATGATAAAGCCATGTTTCATCCATTATAACAATCCACAACCAGAAATTTTGTGGAGCTTCACGAAGCATGTTCAAGTTAGAGATCCGCATTTGTTTGCAGTATGCCTTTTGCTCATCTGTCAGCATTTGTTGGACCCATCGAGTACTGACCGTTTTCATCTTCAACGATTTCATCAGGACTGAATTACAACTGCCAACTGAAATGCCTACAGACTCAGCTATACACCTAACAGTCATTTGTCTGTCTTGCATCATAGATCATGTACACAGTTGATGTTTCCCCTCAGTGGAAGGTTGTCCAGATGATCTGCATCATCACGCAGGGTTGCACAGTATAGGTTAGAACAATAGCCTGTTTTGTATACAGCTGTGAGAAAACTATGTTTGCTGCAAACATATCAATCTTGTATTGTGGAATCACTTCACCACACAATGTCCCAGTATTACACTGTGCACTTCAAATAAAACACAATGTACAAGGTGTTTGTAAGTAAAGTGCATTACTTCAGTTCACTGTATATGGAAAACCATTAATGGTAGAATCTTGTGTGGAAAATGATCTCTAGATCATGCGGCGTAACTGTAATAATATTACTTTACAGTCAACTCTCAGAATTTGAAGTCTAATTACATTTATACCTGCTGCCTTTCCATACTAGATATTTTCAATCTTTCGTGCTTCTTCAGCCCCTTCATTTAGCAAATCAAAGTATTTACCTCACACTAAAACATCCTTCACACTAAAACATCCATCACACTAAAACATCCTTCTTTATCATTTTTAATTATTTTTCCATTTTTACATCATCCTGGTCACTTCTCCAGCCACTTCAATATATCCCCTAAAAATCAGATTACACACAGCAATAGTAAGTATCATGTTTACTATAAGTTTAAGCATTTGATATAAAATAACTTTTCCCTCAATAATCGACGTTCAAGGTCTTAAAACTGCAGTCTGATTTCTGATGTTCACAAACAACACATAACAAAATATAAATGCAAGACTTTTCACAATCTTTTATTTTATTTTTTAACTGCTGCCGGGCAAGCACTTTTTGATGTCCATTTTAATCTTCAATCTGCCAAGCCTCACTTACTTTTCTTAAGAGCATTTTAATTATCAATTAACTATAATTATCATTAAATTATTCACTCAAATTCCATTTGCTTCAAAGGCAGTATTTATGTATGTCAGCTCTGATATTTCTTAACCAAGCGTCACTTGTATCAGGTGACCAATAAAGTTTGTGCAGTTTTTTTTTTTCAAGGTTGGGTACTTTAGCAAAAATATCCATCAGTGCAATTCAAAAGTATAAGTGATCAGTCAAATGGTGTCAAGCAGATGTGAGGTGCAGTTAGGTAAAAAAATTAAAAAAAAAGTGAAAAAAAAAAAAATGGCTGCTCCCATTACAGTTATTCAAGCATGTTCACTTTATTAGTATAAAATGGGCACAAACACTAAACACGCATCCCATAAGATATGCACAGTATTCAAAGGCCATACAAATAAATGTATAGTCCAAAAATGGTTCAAAAAATTTTAAATCTGGTGATGAGTCACTTGTGCACCCTGTGAGGGGTAGCTAACTGTTATCAATGATAACAAGAGATAACAATGATAATGAGAGAGGGCGCTGACTCTATTTAAAAGTTACAGCTGACAGTTACAGGCTCCGCAAAAACGATAAGTGTTTGCCTTTTATTTACATGATTGTTGTTTTATATTGTACTTAATACGTAGTCATATAGTTATAGTTACGCTGGTTATTTTTATTTTAATTTAGATAAAGAGTTTTTGTGGATTTTACTTACGATAGGTAAAACCGTTATTTTTGTTCGATTTTTGTAGCCATTGTTTTTGTATATAGGGAATTCAAAGTTTTTGTAGGGAATTCAAATTTTTTAATTGAGGTAGCTCTAACGCATAATTATATAGTAATACGCTTCACTGTTTCTATTTCATAGTTTCTATTCAAATACTACTGACATTTAATTTATTGATTTTATTAATTTAAACTACCATGCCCCGAACTAGAGCAGCAAAGCAACGGGCACAAAGTGGCAGGAGTGTTGTGACTCGGGGGAGAACTGAGGGGGGCGATTCTCCAACGCGTCACAGCCTAAAAAAATGTGCAACTTGTGAAATGTTTGCCGAACTCTCTGGAACGGAACATGATATTGCCATGGGGGATGTCTTTGTGTGTGCGCGATGTAAGGAGTGTAAGGAAATCAGGCGACAACTCAGCGTTGTTATGGGCCTATATGAGAGTTTGAAGGACAGGGTGGATGCCCTCGAAGGAAATAAATTGAGGGGCCCATCAAGCTCTCAGCTGCCCACATCAACGCCAGAGCTTGCACTTGGTCATCACGCAACACAGCGGCAACCCCCAAGGCAGAATGCGCTGGTCCCACAGGAACTATTAGTTGTTGGTGACTCTATTGTCAGGGAAACGGGGAACATGCTATGTAAAAAGGATAGGTGGAACAGGACAAGGGTATGTCTGCCAGGGGCAAAGGTTGATGACGTTGTAGAGCGGATATCATCTTTCAAGGGCACAAAAGGTGATATAGTTGTACACGTTGGCACTAATGATATTAAGAGTAGGAGACCGGCAGAATTACTCAACAAGTACAGGTCACTGTTGAAAAAAAGCCGAGAATTAGGGTTGAATTTAAAAGTGTCTGCAATTCTGCCAAGACACGATAGGAGGGAGTATATGATGAGAGCCTTGTCGATCAATTCGGCCCTGGAAAGATTGTGCAAGGCTCAAGGGGTAGAATTTTTTTCAGCCTGGACTGTACTTGTTAACAGGAGAGATTGCTTCTACAGGGATGGGATACACTTAAATAGAAAGGGTGCAAGAATATTTGCTGATGCTATCGAGGCAGTGTTAGGTGGGTCGGAAAACTGCTAGCTTGGGGGGATACAAAGACTAATAGTTTAACAGTAACCGCAGGCAGAGGTGAAGGTGATTCTTGCACAACTTCTATTAGAATAAGAAGCGACCTGGAGCGAGGGGTGTTGGGGGTTTCAGGGACGGATGGCAGTCATCCTGGAATAGTTGGGTATATGGGATGTGTTAGGGTAACAAGGAATAGGCATAGGAGCATGTATGCTTGCATGTATACCAATGCTAGAAGTATAGTAAATAAATTTGATGAATTTGAAGTGTTGGTCAAGACATCAAAGGCGGATATTGTTGGGATAGCAGAGACGTGGTGTCACAAAGATATAAGGAATGCAGAACTGGAATTTGGGGAGTACAATGTGTACAGAAAGGATAGACAGGACAGAAAGGGAGGAGGTGTTATGCTGTTAATTAAGAAAAACATAAAATCAAAAGAAGTGCATCCAGTTGATATAGATGGACAGTGCACTGTTGAGTCAGTTTGGTGTGACATAAGCACTGCAAAAGCAAAAATAAGAGTAGGAGTGTGTTATAGGCCTAATGACTCGAATGAGTACAATGAACAATTGTACAGAGAAATAGAGTGGGCCAGTAAATCAGAATGTCTTATAATGGGGGATTTTAACTTCCCAGATATTGACTGGAACTTGTGGGTTGGTCACTCACACACTAGTCAGACTTTTGTGGATTTATTGGATGATTGTTTTCTGCAGCAGCATGTTCGAGAGGCAACCAGAGAAAGTAATACTCTTGATCTGGTTATCAGCAGTGATCATTCGTGTATTAAGAATTTGCAGATAAAGGAACCACTAGGTGGCAGTGATCACAGTGTGCTGAAGTGGGATTTACTCAAAGAGGTAACTACCGTCAGGGGTAAAGGAAAGGGTTTTTGCTTCCGTAAAGGGGAGTACAGTGGTCTCAGACAGTTTTTAAATTCTGTACAGTGGGATCGACTGACGATGTTCCAAACAGTAAATTCTAAGTGGGAAGCATTCAAGGAATTAATCGTGGAAGCTACTAGAATTTTCATACCGATGAAGAAATATTGTTCAAGGTTTAGGCCTAAATGGTTATCAAATGAACTAATGAGACTCGTGACAGAGAAGAAAAATGCATGGGATGCATATAAATTATCAGGCAACGCAGAAGCCTGTAGCAGATATAAGCTAGTCTGTAATCAGGTCACAAAGGAGGTTCGGCAGGCAAAGGCGGATTACGAGAAATCTTTGGCAAAAGATGCTAAGAAAAACAGCAAGGATTTCTTTACTTATATAAACTCTAAAAGGAAGGGGCTGAATATGATTGGTCCACTTGACATCGATGGTTCGACTGTTGATGATCCTGCTCAGATAGCAAACAAACTGAATGAGTATTTTGCATCTACATTCACACGTGAGGAATCGTTACAGTTTGAAAATGGAAGAAGGTTATCAAATTGTAGCAGTGTGCTTAATGATTTTGTAATAACTGAGAGCAAAGTGGAGGAGAAATTGTTGAAGTTAAACATAAGAAAGGCACCTGGGGCGGATGGGATCTATCTAGTTATATTAAAGGAGGCGGCAAAGCAACTAAGCAAACCCTTAGCCATAATTATGAGAGCATCCTTAGACTCAGGAGAGGTTCCCACGGACTGGAGATGTGCAAATGTATCCCCAATTCACAAAGGAGGTTCGAAGGGTGACACGAATAATTACAGACCAGTTAGTTTAACTTCTGTTCCGGGTAAAATAATGGAGTCACTGGTTAAAGATGCATTGCAGGATCATCTAGACAAGACTGCAGCAATAATTCAGACACAGCATGGGTTTGTTAAGGGAAAGTCTTGTCTGACAAATTTGATTGGTTATTATGATGTGGTCACAAAGGAACTGGATGCAAAAAATAATTTTGATATCATATACTTGGATTTCAGGAAAGCTTTTGACACTGTTGCGCATGGAAGACTACTGTACAAATTGGAGCAGAATGGTATTAAGGGTAAGTTGCTACAATGGATAAAAGGATGGTTAAGTGGGAGAAGACAGAGGGTGGTAATCAATGGGTGCTGCTCTTCGTGGACTTATGTTATTAGTGGAGTCCCACAGGGTTCGGTGTTGGGGCCACTGTTGTTTTGTATATTTATCAATGATATTGATGAAGGTATATCAGGCTTAATGTCGAAGTTTGCAGATGACACGAAGGTTGGCAGGGTTGTTAATGACAGTAATGGCAGTGTGCTACTGCAACAGGATCTAGATAATTTGGGCAGATGCGCTAAGAAGTGGCAACTGAAGTTTAACCTTGACAAATGCAAAGTACTGCATATGGGTAGAAGTAACCCCAGAGAAACGTACCAACTGTGTGGTACTACACTTAAGGTGGTAGAAAATGAAAAAGACCTGGGAGTAATTGTGCAGTCAGATATGAAGTTTTCTGAGCAATGTAGACAGGCTGCTAGGGCAGTCATGGGGTTTTGTCAATGATATATAGGAATTTTGCTAGCAGGGAAAAGGAGGTGATTGTCCCTCTGTATAAGGCAATGGTCAGGCCACGTCTTGAGTACTGCGTACAGGTCTGGAGGCCTCATTTTAGGAAGGATGTAGATTTGCTTGAGCGTGTACAGAGAAGAGCAACACGATTGGTGAGGGGAATGAAGGGATCCTCTTACCAAGAGAGGCTTAAGTTCTGCAAATTGCAGTGGCTGGAGACTAGGCACCTGCGCGGTGATCTGATTGAGGTCTATAAGGCCTTGAATGGGTTGAGCACGCTGAATTCTGATGGGATCCTCCCACTTGTTCAGAATACGAACCTACGGGGACATAAGTTCAAATTAAGAAAGGATAGATGTAGAATAGATGTGCGGAAATTTGCCTTTAGCCAGCGGGTGGTTAATTGCTGGAACAAACTTCCATCTGTCGTTGTGGAAGTTGATAGGTTAAATAAATTTAAGGAGGAACTGGACAGGCAATTGGAGGGTATGGTGTGATTTTTTTTTTTTTTTTTTTTGGCTGATGCTGCATAAGCTCCTACACTGCTTTCTTGCATCAAGTGCCACTACTACTACTACTACAAACTGAAGAGTACCACTGAGTCAGATTGAAACCAAATATGTCAAGTGCCTGCAGAAAGATTCAAGGTGAGCAATGAAACCACTCATTTGCATTTGGGGAAATGTGTACAAAATAAGTAACATGGTTCCATATAAACTAACAACAAACTCCAACGATTATCAATTTGCCTGTTGTCACATAACATCACAATAATGAGCCATTTTTGAACTTTTTGATTGTTGATGTGCAATTAAAAATGGTTTATGTGCAGCAATGCCAAACAATCACATTATTCATTATCATCCTGTGTTGGAAATCCACACACTGAAATCCCCTTCACCAACTGAAGATCTTGTTGCATGTCTGTTGGAATACAAGTGGGATTATCCATATCTACCCTCTAACCAAACTATCACAAGGTATAAAATGTTTTTGTTCATTTTATCCTAAAAATCAGCACAAAATTTTTTGGCCACCTGACACAATCAGTTTTTTCTATCCATAATCAGTCAATATGGCTTAGTATTTTCAATCTTCTTTTGCAGAGCAGAATATACATACATTTTCTTGGAAGTATTGTAATAATATTTGGAAAAATTTCAATTAATATTAACATGAGGAAATGGTTCTGAATTTAACGTTTTAAGTAGAGAACAATATTTAAAATATTTTTAAACAAAAATAAGCAAGAAAAAACATTACCTGGAGTAACATTAACACCAAATGGGCCTTTAGGAATTTGTTGGCCTGCAAAGAAGACATTAACAGAATGCATTCCAGTAGTTTGAGCTACATATTCACAGCGGTAGACATCATCAGATACTTTCTTCACACGACATGGTACAGTGTTTCTATCACCCTTAGGATCAAGTATAACAACTTCTACTTGACCTTTGCCGGCATCTAAAAAATAAATGGGGGGGGGGAACAGAATGTTTACTTTGAAAATAATTTATTCAATACAACTAGTAACGGATTACAATTTATAACAAAACAAATACTGCATCTTACATTAATTGCAAATTATTTAAAATCGCATTCTTATATTAAATTAAGTAAAACAGTTTTAATATTTATAATAAATACATCAATTTGAACACAACATACATCGGTATGAAGCTGCATAGAGCAAAATTATTTATATTAATACTTTTGAAGGAGCTGATTTGAAAGTTTAAAAAAAATTTTGAAAGTTCTTGCTTGCAAGACAAGTGAATTGAATTTCCAATCATTCTGAAAAAACCAAACACTTTGCTTGCACCTTTATGATGATGGAATTGTTAGTACTTCTGCATATATTCTCTTGTGACAGGCTATTCCATGGGTTCCACGATCACAAAGCTCACTAGATTCAGCTTTCCAACCTTGGGAAGGAGCAGCATGATTTTTCTTCAGGAATTTTTTTTTCCCCTGCACTTTGAAAAATTAGCATATACAAATTTTTACGGTCATCCTCAGTATGAAATCGAATCTTTCTGCTGTCTCTTTTTCTGGCCCTCATTATAAAGTTGTAAATACTGCATAAACAGGAGATCAATGCAGTCTAGGACATGGATTATAGATTAATGTATGAGGACAAACAGAGTGTGCAAATAAATGAAAAGAAAAATGTGCAAGATCTAAAATAGATTTTTTATTTAGATCTTGTTTGAACCAGATGTAAGCAAGAGTAGAGGTGTGGCATCCACACCACACAAAGGAATGGCCAGCCCTCTGCATCAGTAGACAGTATTAGGTGGGAGATGACCCACTGCCTCGTACAAAACCATCTCTTTGCTTACTGGAGGATTGAAATGGTAAAACTACATTTGGTCTCTACAGAAAACTCTAGCATCCCCAATCTCTTCTATCATGGAGTATGGATCATGCATTTTGAGGTTATGACAGACATAATGGTGAGATCCAATATTCCTTACATTGAGGATACAGCTTTAATTAGAATTGCCTGGTGTCTGGTTTTGAACCAGACACCAGGCAATTCTAAGACTTTGAGCTTACTGTCCAATAAACAAATCAAGCAAATACTGGACATATAAATGTTCAGTGTTTAATTAAATAATTTTTATTACTTTAATTGTAGTTATATTTAGTTTTTCATTACAGTTGTTTTAAGTTTTAAATTTTGCAATCCTTGTTGCTGTTTAGGTAGAACTGTATTATTGTTTAATCTTTATAATTTTGTCTATATAAGAATAACAAAGTTTCAACTATTTCAACAAAATTTAAATCTGTGGACAGATGAATGTAAGTTTCTGCACTGAATCTGTATGAAGTAAATTTGTATGCATGTGTGTGTGTGTGTGTGTGTGCGTGCGCGCGCGCACACACACACACACACACACACTTAAAAAGGTATGATATAATTAGGTACTTTACCAAGTCTACCTTTAAAAAAATATATAAATCTAGCCTCTAACACACTTATCAGTAATTTTTAGTTTACTTTGTGAGAGTGAGAGAGATTGTTTGTTGTTTGGTTTTTAGGAGCATTAGCAACTAAGGCCATATTGCTCCGGGATATGCGGTGGTCATTCCCTGACCTTTCCACATCCTCCATATTTGGTGGTGACGGGCTCGAACCCCGGTCTAAGCAAGAAGCATGTGCTATGCACTGCTTCTCCTTCCCACCTGGCTACGGAGGCGCCAAGAGTGAGAGAGAGATTGGAAAATTATTTTCTTCTTCAAGAGGAGTGTTTCCATTTACAATGGGTTTCCTCAGCCTACACTACAAGTTATTTCTTGTTAGGAAATTTTTCCCACCATAAAGTGTGGTTCAGGGTGTCTTGGTCGGTTAAGCCTCTGGCTGTCATGCACTCCCATACTCCATCCATCCATGTCCTACTAAGTCTTCCTCTTCTCCTTCTTCCAGGAGGTATCCATTCCAGGATAGCCTTTAGTTATCTGTTTTCTTGCATCCATTTTACATGTCCACACCATGTTAGATGCTTTTCTTTGATTGATGGTGTCAATAGTCTTTTTCACTTCCATTTTTTCCTTTATGTCTTCATTCCATTTTCTGTCTCTTCTAGAAGTTCCTGCTGAGCGTCTCCAAAAATCCATTTCTGTGGAGAGCAATTTGTTTCTGCTCACCTATTCAATGTCCAGGTTTCCGCTCCATACAATAGAAGACTTTGTACAATCGTTTGAAATAAGTTTCTTTGTTTTATTTAGGATATTTTTGCTCCACAGAACAGAGTTTAACATGCCAATACCCTTTCTGCAATTCTCTTATTGATCTCTGCTTGGGACGATCCATCACTTTGTAAGATTGATCCCAAATATTTGAATTTATTGACTTGTTTAATTTTAAAACCTGAAATATTTAGAACGTGTCCTGGTCCTGAAGACAACGTTTCAGTCTTGCTAAAATTGATTTTTAGACCCCATTGTTTATATTCCTCAAACAATTGATGACATGCATACTTTGCACTTCTAAGTCTTGTGCTATCACCACCTGATCGTCTGCAAAAAGTAAATTGTGAATATAGGTGTTCTTGATTGGAAAATTATAAGAAAGCAAATTAAAGCCACGGGGGAAGAACAAGGTCCAATTTTGGCCAATTTTAAACTAACAACTCCCTCTAACGGATAGAGAAAATAATGGGTTTTAATTAATAAAATGGAAATACGAAACACAATCAGAAATAAAATGCCTGGGAAATATTAATATGCCACCCAGGATGGTCAGAGTCCATGTGCACACTCAAGGATTGTAAAGATGTACTGAGAAGCAACAGAAAGAAACCATCAATCACCATTTACAGTCATCAACTGTTTTTCCAATGCATTCAAGAACAGAGTATCAGCCTCTTTATATAAAAGTGTCATATCCCTACAAGGGCCAATAAATTTATAAAAGGTTGCAAAGAAATGGGCGATGTTTCTTTACCAATGAATTTTATTTTGACTTTTACCACTCAGTAGTTATAGTAATAATAAAAAAACATACCTAAAATATATAAGGATGAAGCATTAAAACAGTTCTGCTCAAATACTGATGACTAAAATTTAATGTAAACATTATTTTTTATCAAGTTTATTAAGTGCTTTATGATTTTTTTTGCCAGTTTATTATATTTCTCCAATATATTGAGTCTGTTTATTAAGTTTGCCATATGTAACATTTTGTGTTAGTTTATTAATTTTTGTCTTATTTATTTGTAATAAAGTGATTTAAATAGCTTGCTGTACTACTTTGGATTACTTCAAAATCTCTTCCATTTGTAGGCAATATGATCAGAGTCTTGACTTGGATAAAAAAAAAAAAAAAACTTTATTCATATGTAATCTTTAAACCAACATTTTATTATGTACAGTAGTAAAGAAATATCCTATGATTAAAATAAGGAACATTTTATGTGCATTAGTTTATTAAGCAGCAAGTTCAAAAAGTTTGTTTTTTGAATTCTGGAAACTATGCTCTTGACTCAGATTACATAATTTTATATTTTTAATAGCAAACATACTGAATGTATTATTCCTTTTTCATATGAGAAAAATATTATTTGTACATTCAGGCAAAAAAAAAAAAAAAAGTAGAAACAGCTATTCGAGGTTATTATCCTTCTCTTCCATCTCTACTTAATGGATTATTCTTATATTAATATTAAGAAAATAAATTATTTACTATTATTATACATGCCTTTAGTAAAGATATCAAAATATGTTGGCCTGCCAACCATTACTCCTGTTGGTTCTAATCCAGGACCAGAGGCAGTTACTTTTTTATGATCACCAGCATGACCTTCAACCATAACATTGAAAGGACTCTTTGGAACTTCCTTTCCAGCAAACATTACTTTAACCTACAAAATTATTTAGAGGATGTTTATTATGCTGATTATACATAAAGACTCATCAAAAGTTCTAATATCAACCTATTCAAAGCACTTGTTACAAATTACATGTGTTATTAAAAAGTTTGGGGTATTCTGCACAACCTCTTTCAAGATATTCATGAGTATCCAAACATATGCATACTCATGAATATCATGAGTAAGCAAGTATGCCAGGCATTATTAAAACAATGTCTGAATTGACCTTTGTTTCAATAATGTAACCCTAAAAATAGCCTTGGTCTGGAGTAGCACAAAGTTGCATAAGGCCCAGATAAAAAAATTTTCATGCAAACTTAAATTTGCATCATCAAACCATATCCAAACTTTACTTTTACTTCAACTAACAATAAACACAGTGGCTTCAGACAGTTAAAACTTTGAAGTAATATCACCCAAAAAGAAAAGGTAAAATATTTAATATTGCTGGACATGGTGCTGACTTGCTGTACCACATTAAGTCTAATATACAGGATGTTTCTCAATGTATGTTTCCATACTTTCAGGATCGATTCAGGAACCTGAAAACAATGAAAAATGATTATATATGTCCAATTCTGAATAGTTACAGAAAGCTGTGGCTATCTGAATTTAAAAAAAAAAAAAAATTACTATGCAGCTAGGTGTATGTTTGCTCATTCTTATTTTAATTTTTATATTTTTATCATTTTGAATATTTTTTACAACTGAAAACTCCATAGCAATATTTTTTAAATTCAAACAGCCATAATCACAATTATTCAAAATCTAATAGTTCCTGTGTCACATTCTGAATAATTTCTTCAGCTATTATAAATCTGTGACCTTACAAGGAGTTTTAAGCTTGGGAGAGAGGATTAACAGGGAGTAAATTTTTCCTTAACTTGTAACAAGTCAGCCAACTATCATGCCAGTGACACTACTTATGCATATTTGTGTATTCATACATTTGTCATAAAAATACTTGCTGGTAACAAAACAGCAATGATCACTTTTACTTGGGAAACTTTCACTTACTTTTTAAATGACTCATGTATTCTAAAGTAATTCTATTAAAATACAACCAAATGTTTTTTAATTAGTTAAATATGATTCCAAATATTATTGCCAATATGGCCAGTGAGGAGTATGATTATATGCAGCAAGACAATCAAAAGAATGAAACTACACTTTACTACATAGAGGTAAAGCATTTAATGGCTTGTCATGAATAATCTAAGTGAAAAAAAATTAATAAAAAAGGTATCTTACACACTCCCTTGGCACTTGAAAAAAAATTAAACTATTTACAGTTGTATCTTACTGCTTAACATACATAATATATAAATTAGATTCTTTACAATACTTATATCAGAAGAGAACAGCAAGGTATATGAAGAAATTGCTGTGAGACAAAAGTTACTATCGAGTCATAGTGCTCATCAACAGATATGACATGGCTATTCTTGACAAAGATGGCAGGTGACCAGTGATGTATGGTCACATTAAGCAGCCATTGCTGGGAACCTGTTTTCTGTAGACTGAACCCGAATTTTTCTGCTATTCTAGAAAAGCTGCAAACCGCAGAGGAATTCCCCACTGACTGCTACTGGTGCCAAACCTACAACTGCTAGTGCTATTTGAACAACAGTCCTAGTTACAGTACCAATTAGGGATCACCTCCCCTCCCCTAAAGTTTGCAGCTTCACTAGAATAGCAGAAAAATGCAGGCCTACATGCAAAAAAAAAAAAAAAAAAAAATACAAAAATACTCCCACTACATCTCTCCAACATGATCCTCATCAGGTGCCACACAATCATCTTCCACATCTGCCAAGAACAAGCAAGTTGCCTGTGTCACTAAGCAGGGGCAACTGATCACATAATAACCTTTGTCTCATAGCACTTCTTTACATTCCTTGTTCTCTCCTGATGTCAGTATGCAAATCCACAATTCTGTGAGTGATATAATGCTCCTCTATGTCAGCTTACAGAAAATCAAATTTTTACAATTTAAATCTTGATGTTGATTTCATGCCCATATTACTTCACTATTAATATGATGCTATTTATCGTATTTAAATTAACTGTTCCAACGTTTCAGCAATTTGCTTTTCTACATGCAAAACATGTAGAAAAGCAAATAAATTTTCTACATGTCATACCTACCTATTGTAGTAAAGACATTTCATTTTCATAAAACTTATATTACTTATCAACAAAAAAAATTTTTTTTTTTTTTTAAAATCAGCAGGAAATACCTATTTTTGGCTGCACTATAGCAAAGCCAGAAATAGCTGTTTTCCAAACAGCCACTTATGTTCACAAACTGATCACTTTTTTTTTAAACTGTAACAATATGATATTTTGTATCTGAGTACAATGATTACACAGTTAGCACTTGGGGACTATACCATAAGCCCATGAAACTACTTGTGCTATGTGTACTTTTTTTTTTTTTCTTTTCTAAGACTGCTACAAGCCTACTTAAGTAGTAAATCAAATGAGCCAAAATCACTGGATGGCAAAACAGCAGCTTCTGTATGTCACAAATCCAGGCACTACCAAGAGATACATCCAGACCATCATCTTCCAACGTGTTCTATATGGAGCAGAAATTTGGAGTTATGCAACCAAAACTACACTAAAGCCACTATATGCAGCCAAGTTTTGGTTACTTAAATGGGCCACATGGAAGTCTCAGTTACCTCCACAGCAACAAACTACAGCAATGGCCATGGCTCTCAGTCTGGAATGATTGCCAGTTAAGATGGAACAGAGGCACTTAGCTTTCACTGTAAAGATGCTCACAGGAAAGATATCTGGCCCCAATGTCGGGACATGATCCACTGGAGAGTTCCTCCTCCTGCACTGAGAGCAAAGCCACAGTTGTGCTTGACCCGTGGAAGACTGCATATCTCTGAGAGAGTTCTACCCACACAAATGTTTAAGACAATACAATTGCTGGACATAGATTTAAACCTGTTTGCCTATGACAAAC
Organism: Mastigoproctus giganteus; assembly: GCF_048544385.1. Lineage (NCBI taxonomy): Eukaryota > Metazoa > Arthropoda > Arachnida > Uropygi > Thelyphonidae > Mastigoproctus > Mastigoproctus giganteus. Next base: position 237,125,929 of record NC_143579.1, on the reverse strand, counting down.
AGTACAGGATCTTAACGAAAGCACATGATTTTCTCCCCACCCCAGTAGGGTGACAAATCTGAACTGTAAAAAATCTATCTGTGAAAAAAAAAAAAAAACTATCTGTGCCACTATTCTGAACCAGGAATCCTATAATCTAGATGTATGGAGAACTGCTTCACATGGCATCTGTGTTCATGGATTTTATTTTATTTATTAATTTTGCTTTATGATTATATATCTTGTTATTTTATTATATTACTATTCATGTGAAACCCCTGGCAGCATGCCATGATGGGTGCATTGCATTGTGTCTTTACGTATGATAAAGATTAAATATAACATCTGAATGTAAGATAAGAAGCCCATATATTGCTTTTTTATTTTTAAAAGAAACATTCACTACAACAAACTATCTGTAATGGCATATTTTACTGTCTCAGAAAAATTGATTTTTTTTTCAATAAAGCAACTGCACATTATAATTGCTCATCCCTATTCTTAAGAAAATAAAAAAATAATTTACCTTATGTGGACCCTCAGTTTTTGCTGTATATGTTACCGTGTATGTCTTGCTACGATCATCATTGAATTTTATCTGTACCTAAAAAAAAAAAAAAAAAAAAAAAATTTATATATAAAAATTATTTAAGAAACAAAAAAGCACTAAAAATTAAATAAAGCATCTATAAAGAATGTAGGTAGGCCACAAGTCATAAAACACTATTGCAGCAATTTTTTCCTACCAATACTTGGAGTTAATTTTCTTTTTATGTTTCATGACACTAAACTTATACAGCAGGCCTTTGTTATAACGCGGTTCGCTTTATGCTGATTCGCTATACCGCTGTTCTTATATTATAACCCATATCTATAACACTGTCACAAATCGCTATAATGCTCTTTTACCATCATACAGATTGCATTTTTGGCATATTTAACAAAAACGTTTCATCTGATGGAGTCGATAGCTTGAAAATGAATAGCAAAACAGCATTAAAACATTTCCCACGCCGACTTGAGAAATTTTCCCACGCTCAGTGAAATTTTCTCGCACGCTAATTTAACTGCAGTAGAGTGACTTGTTACATATTCTGAGATCAACATTTTAAAAAATGATCAGGTATATTGCTTGTAATATTTGCGTTATATGCATTTATCCGAAGTCTAGTCATCACTCAGTACAGTATTAGACATTGTGCGTAACGGACAGTTTACTCGAACATTGTATCATAATTAATGCAACCAACGCAGTTACATTTTTGAAGAGTTAATGATGGCCAATAAGAATGAAAAAGCAACAATGTCTGGGCGCAGTATGAAGACTATAAATGTAAGAAAAAGACTGAATTTGAAAATTAAATTAGACGTTTTGAAGCGAATCGATTCCGGTCAATGACAAGCGGATGTGTGCCATAATTTAGGACTTGCAAGTTTAACTGTAAGAACAATTATAAAAAAAAATAAAGAATTAATTTTAGCAGCAGGAAAGATAGCTGTTCCATTGCAAGCAACTAGGGCTAAGCCGGCTATTAGGATTTTATTGAAGATAATATCCAATGTAGAATTCAGTTAAGTTAAATATTATAAAAAAAAAAAAAAAAAAAAAAGAGAGAGATTAGCCAATATGATGATCTTAAGAAAACTCACCTTAAAAAAAAAAAAAAAAAAAAAAGAGAGAGAGAGAGATTAGCCAATGTAGAACCATTTAAAATTAGTAAGGGCTGGTTGAATAGATTTAAAATCCAGGGAAAGCCACAAGTGCAGATTAAGGAACCGAAACTTTCAAAAAAGAACTTGTTAAATTATTGAAGAGGGATATTATGTGTTATACTTCTCAACAAGTTTTTAACATAGATGAAGCAGGACGTTTGTGGAAACGAATGCCTAAAAGAAGTTTCATATTGAAAGAAGGAAAAAACATGCCAGGTTTTAAAGTGGCGAAGGATCGGTTGACTTTATTGTTGGGTGGTAATGCTGTGGTGGATTTAAAATTAATACTGCTTTTAGTTTATTTGGAAGAGGGCCAAAGTTCAACCCAAAATTGACACATTTTTCTTGATTAAATTCATCAATTAAATTAAATCAATTTAGATCAATTAAATTCATGATTTTAATTGGAATTTTAAATTTAATTTTGATACATAAGTAGTTACCACATAATTATATACGTATGTAATGCAGAATATTTTATATGTATAAATATTTGAATATTAAATATTTTGACCGACGTTTGTGCATCTTTTCACTACTGTTTATTATTGATTAGGAAATATCCATGGCACCGACTGCAACTCACAAATACATATGTTACCTTATGGGAATGCGCCGCTCGCTTAGCGCGGATTCACTTAGCACTCTGTTTTTCCGGAACGAATTATCAGCATTAAGCGGGGGCCACCTGTAATGGCAACAAATATCTTCTGTCTTCTCAGTCTTCAACCCGTACATGATACTGAATACTATAGGTTCTTATATTTTACTTAATTTAATTTAACTTATATTTAATGAAAACCTCAAATATAAGATATTTGAGGTTTTCATTAAAAAAAAAATTCAAGTAAAAGGAGACTATGTCCAACCCACACAATAATTAATAAAATTTTACTTTTTTTTGAAGAAAATTTTACTTACTGGTTCTAACTGGCCAGCAGGATTCTGAATAGCTACTTGCACATCTCCTTTGCCAGCACTGAATGTTTCTACAGTGAAGTTTGTAGGAGCTCCTACAACAACACCTGTTGGTTCTATACCAGGACCATAACACCTTACTCTATTAGGATTAATACGAGGTCTGAGAGGAGCACCAGGCTTTAGTTTAGCATTGGGAAACTGGGACAGATACGTCATCATTGAGAGCTCATCCACATTGGGATTCACCATTTCCTCTGGTTTAACTAGCTGTAAAAAAAAAAATAATAAATAAATAAATAAATAAATAAATAATTGTAACAGCTTTCCATTAATGTTATTAAAAATGAAATATTATCAGTACAAAAGTTTTTTTTTTTTTAAATCTGATTATAAAATTCAAATGATGGAAATAAAATTGATTACAGGAATGAATAACAGCTTAAGTTGGTTTTAATAAAGGCAAATGCGAAGAAGCCAAACTTATTCAGCATCTACTTAAAAGAAAATAGCATCCGGCTTCATCTTTATCCACATATCTGTTCATTAGCTATTTATTTTAAAAAGTTACTAATCTCTTGACTAAACAGAATTTCTTATATCCAGTCAATAACTACATTTCCTTAATTTAAGTGCATGTCCTATAGTTTGAGAAAAGAGCAAAAAAATAATAATAATAACCCCATTAATTAATTTACTCAAGCTTTTCAAAGTTGTAAGTACTTGAAACCCACAAAATTGAAGTATCTCATCATGGCAATGTTTTACATCAGATATTGATTGATTGATTGATTGATCAATAACTTAACCTTACTGCTCTTTGATACATCTTTTTCCATTAGATCTGTATAGGGGTTTGGCAATCTGTCCTACTGCTTCCTTTAATATTCCTGTTTGCACCTTTTTTTTTTTTTTACATTCAAGCATGGTGATTTCTCCATCAATTCATTTTACATGCGTGATTTTTATTCCCAGATGGTCAACTTTTTTATCCATCAAAAAGACTACACTTGGACACTGTCAACACTGCTTGAAGAACTTCATATCTGACTATATCATAACTGCCAAATCCCTTTCTAGCCCATCAAGTGTGTAAACTATTCTGAAGTCACTATTTCCCCAAGTACAAGACCTTGCATTTTGCTGCATTAAAATATAACTGAACCTATCCAAGTCAGGATAGATGTGCAGAAGTTTGCCTTCAGCCAGGTGGTTGATTGTTGGAACAAACTTCCATCTGTTGTTGTTGTGGAAGCAGGTAGTTTAAATAAATTCAAGGAAGAATGAAGCAAATTATGAAGGGAATGGGCAGGTGATGTAGAAAGGTTTTTTATGGCTAATGCTTTATAAGCTAAGTCATCCCAATGGGCTTTATATACTTAGTCATCCCAATGGATCACTGCTTGGCACTGTTCATTAACCCATCAACTGGATGGGTTATCAACTGGAAATTGATACACATCCTCTATCCTTTCATCAATGTCATTTATGAAAATTAGAAATAGTGTTCCTAGAACCAATCCATGAGGGCAAACCTACTTCTAACATTACAATAATTTAATGTGTAACCCTCTGCCTCCTGCCCTATAGCCACTAAGTGATCCATCTTAGAATCTTACTCATGATCCCAACTTATTAGAGCTGCTGAAATGGGTATGGAGAAGGGCAATGAGATTGGTGAGGGGAACAACAGGGTGCTCTTACCAAAAAGGGCTTCAGTTCTGCAAATTTTGACTACCCTTCACTGTCTGGAGACACTCTGCAAGGTGATCTGAATGAGGTGTTCAAGGCTTTGAATGGGTTGAGCAAACTAAATGTTGATAGAATTTGTAAGCTTAAGCTTATTTAAAAAAAAAAAAAAGAAAAGAAATTTTTTTTATAAATAAATAAATTAAGATAATAATAATAATAAAGTATATGGGCGAAATTAACATGGGAACATTCTGTATAATTTGTATAATTAGAAAATTTCAGTGAACAACAATTATACACGCAACGAACAGTTGTAATGGGATAATGAATAGTCATTAGGAAAATATCTTAGGGCGAGACCATATTTCTCAGAAGTACGGTGAACATTCGACTTACTGAGGGGAGATCAGGTTGAAATTCAGGGGAAATTTAGGTAAAGTTCAGATATATAAGGACTGGTTTGGTGGCAAGTAAGCGGAGTTTTTCGGAGTTAGCAAGTTGGGAAGCAGTGAGAAAGTTAGTAGTCGAGAGAAGTTGTGGTTGGGAGTTGTAGTTAGGTGCAGATATGTAACTAGTAGTTCAAAGAGAGTAGATAAATTTATAGTAAGTGGGCCATTTAGTATGAATAGGCCACATTAAAGTGAGTTTTATCGAGGAGAATCTTGGATAATAACAAGGAATCTGATGTGGAAGCTATTAAAGAAAGTGCTGGAAGATCAAGGATCTGGTCCCAAAACTCTGAGAAATGAAGGTTATTGTAAGTACTGTTTCGTATTATTATTCCTAGTCAAGGAAATAATCCAAAAAAAGGGAGAAAGGCATTCTGAAATCCTAACTGATAAATTTGACTAGCCTAGGAGGTAGCTGGATAATCAAATTGGATGTCGTAAAGAACTATATATAATTCAATTTAGAATGAGATATAGAATGGACTTGTTGAAATTGTCGATCCCAGTGGGGGAACATCTGTAATATGGAAAAAAGTTTTCTTGTGATAAATTTTGTATGTATTTAAGTCAGTTTCTATAACTAAACATGCTAAAAATTTTTCATGTGTATTGTTAATTGTCTCACTAAATTTTCTAGCTAAATAAATAAATTGCCTGGAATTTTGTTAACACAGTCAGAGGCCCCAGGATAACTTGTAGTTACCAGATAAAATTAATGTAGGTAAAAAAAATTGTATATAAATAAGTAACTAATTATTTATATATAATAGTACACAGAAGAAGGAGTGTACGCCTACAATTGACATGCCTATTAAGAAAGGAAGTCATACAAATTCTTCCTTTTGCTCAAACAATGCACATGAAAGAGCATAAATTCCAATTGATGAAGGTTGTTGTTGTTGTAGAGGTTTTTCGGCACAAGGGCAACTGTGGCAATTGATGAAGGATGGTAGGAGAATAGATATGCAGAAGTTTGCCTTCAGCCAGTGGGTGGTTGATTGATGAAAGGCTTCCATCCATTGTTGTGCAAGTGGAGAGTTTGAATAAATTCAAGGAAAAACTAGACAAACTATTTGGAGGTGATGGATAGGTGAAATGGGATTTTTTTTTCTTTTTTTTTTTTGGCTGTTGCTGTATATGCTTGCTTTCTTGCATCATTTTCCACTATTAATTCTAATAATATTCCAGCTTAAAGAGGGACCGAGACAAATGTTTTGTTAATATCCAAATAAACAGTGTCGAAAATAATTCTTATACCCTATTCCAAGCTCACAAGTAATTTTGTCAAAATAGCTAACCGAATAATTTTGCTGAAACAAAACCAACTATGCGTCCTTCAGAATTCCACTTCTATCTAAATGTCCCTGCCTTATACTCTTTATCACTACCTCCATGATTTTCCTTAACACTGAAGTCAGACTGACCAGTCTGTAGTTACTAAATTTGCTCTTAGAACCACTTATGTATTGGCACTTCTCTGATCCAAAGGAATTCTTCCTGAATTCAAATGATATTCTCATTCATTTTAATGGTTCATCTCTCTCTCTCTCTCTCTCTCTCTCTCTCTCAAAATTACTGGATATATGCCATCAACTCTAGGTGTCTTACTTGCCTTTAGGTTTGAAAGTTTTTTTGATAACAATCGGCTGTAATTTCAATATTGCAAATTTCATACTGCTCAATGGCACAGCTCTCTTCACTATAAATGGTTTTTATCTGTAAGGATAGATGCCCTTTCAATTCATTGGCAACATGAAGTGATGAACTGAAGAGGCAACCATTCATCAACAACTACATCCATTATGCAAGAATTCAATCTGATTAATTTTCCTCTTTGTAATCACATACACGAAAAACTTGTTCTGCCTTTTTATTGCTCTCTCAGCCAGTGAATAAAACCAGCTTTTGTCAACCTTAACTATTCTGTGGTACTATCACATGAAATTCCCCTATATCAGTTGTTAATGTCTATGCACTAACAGACTGTAGTCAAAATTTTATTTATTTATTTATTTTTTTTTTTTTTAATTTTTACATACCTGAGGAATACCTAACCATTTATCAGCAAGATCCATGGCCTCCTTGGCATTTTTGAGTGCATTCTCAGGTTTCCAATCAGGCCAATCAGGACAAAGACCTAAAATATATACAAAAATATCAATAATGTTTATTCTTCTAGATTTTTTTAAAATGCATAACAAGCTTTATATTGGATTACTAGCAATCTTATTATTGCTTAACCACCTATCAGTGTATAGTCCAAGCAAAAAATCTGATTTTAATGCAAAATTATTTGTCTACTATACCAGACTCACCTAAAGGTTAATTTTAACTTAAAAATAATGTTTTTTATTAAGAATTTTCTTCTTTTCAATCACACAATACAATTCTACAAAATTCAAAAAGAAAAGGAATTAGTAAATAATGGATAACATACCTGATAACACCAATAAAAGATAATACTATTATACGGAAAAAGTTTCTTGAGGAGCGTGCAAAGAATATCTGCAAGAATATTTGCTGATGATATTGAGGCAATGTTAGGTGGGTCAGAAAACTGCTAGCTTGGGAGGGGGATTCACAGACTAATAGATTAACAGTAGCCACAGACAGAAGTGGAAATGATTCTTGCACCGCTTCTATTGGAATGAGCAGAAGCCCAGAAAGCAAATTGCTGGGGATTTCAGGAACTGCTGGGAGTCATGCAACAAGTAAATACATGGGCTGGTTTAGAGTAACTAAGAGAAAGAATAGGTGCATGTATACTTGCATATACACCAGTGCTAGGAGTATAGTAAATAAATTTCATGAATTTGAAGTGCTAATCAAGACATCAAAGGAAGATATCATTGGGATATCAGAGACGTGGTGTCACTCAGATATAAGGGATGCAGAATTAGAATTTGGGGAGGACAACATGTACAGAAAGGATAGATAGGATAGGAAGGGAGGAGAGTTTATGCTGTTAGTTAAGAAACACATAAAATCTAAGGAAGTGCATCCAGTTAACATAGATCAACAGAGCAATGTTGGGTCAATTTGGTGTGACATAAGCACTGGGAAAGCAAAAATGAGAGTGGGAGTTTGTTATAGGCTAAAATACTCTGATGAGTACAATGAACAATTATACAGAGAAATAGAGTGGGCCAGTATATCAGGATTTTAACTTCCAGGATATAGACTGGAACTTGTGGATTGGTCACTTGGACACTAGCAAGGCTTTTGTGGATTTATTGGATGATTGTTTTCTACAGCAGCATGTTAGAAGGGCAACAAGAGGGAGTAACACTCTTGATCTGATTACCAGCAATGATTATTCATGCAATAAGAATTTACAGATAAAGGAACCACTAGGTGGCAGAGATCACAGTGTACTGATGTGGCATTTACTTAAAGCTGTAACAACCACCAGAGATAAAGGAAAGGGTTTTTGCTTTCGTAAAGGTGTCTACAGTGGTCTCAATTTTTTTAAGTTCTATACAGTGGGACCAACTGATGATGTTACCAACAGAAAATTCTAAATGCGAAGCATTCAAGAAAGTAATTTTGGAAGCTACTAGGCTTTTTGTTCCAACTAAGAAATACTGTTCTAGG